>NW_021827283.1:0-10866 GCF_006345805.1 Octopus sinensis | reverse complement strand
TGATGATGATGATGGTGATGATGATGGTCTTAACTATGATGATGTTGTTATTGGTAATGCTGGTGTTAGTGGCAGGGATGAAGACGACAACAATTATGAAGATGATGATGATGATGATGATGATGGAGATGGTAGTGGTATTGATGCTGTTATTGATGGCATTGATGATGATGATGATGATGATGATGATGATGATAACGATGACGATGATGATGATTATATCGCTGCTACTGTTGCTGCTGGTGGTGGTAGTGTTGGTGGTAACATTAATGATGATGACGATGATGATGATGAATGTAGTGGTGATGATGATGATGGTGGTGATGGACGTGTTGATAGATGTTGCCATTGTTGTTCTTCGGGACCATCCCATTTTATTAGAGGAGTTTGTAGAACACTGTATTATCCAACGTGTGGTTTTCTTACTGAAGGCCATCGGGTGCTATTTCTAGCAGCGCTGGCAGAAACGTTAGCACATCGGGCGAAATTGCTTAGTGGTATTTCGTCTGCCGCTACGTTCTGAGTTCAAATTCCGCCGAGGTCAACTTTGCCTTTCATCCTTTCGGGGTCGATAAATTGAGTCTGTCTGTCTGTCTGTCTGTCTGTCTGTCTGTCTGTCTGTCTGTCTGCCTATCTATCTATCTATCTATCTATCTATCTATCTATCTATCTATCTATCTATCTACTATCTATCTATCTTGATCTATCTATCTATCTATCTATCTGATCTATCTATCTAGTATTATCTATCTCTGTCTGTCTGTCTGTCTGTCTGTCTGTATCTTCGTCTGTCTGTCTGTCTGCCTATCTATCTATCTATCTATCTATCTATCTATCTATCTATCTATCTTTATCTATCTATCTATCTATCTATCTATCTATCGATCGATCGATCTATCTATCTATCTATCTTTCTATCTATCTATCTATCTATCTATCTTTCTATCTATCTATCTATCTATCTATCTTTATCTATCTATCTATCTATCTATCTATCTATCTATCTATCTATCTATCTATCGATCGATCGATCTATCTATCGATCGATCGATCTATCTATCTACATACCGACATGCCTATCTATCTATCTATCTATCTATCTATCTATCTATCTATCTATCTATCTATCTATCTTTCTTTCTTTCTTTCTTTCTTTCTCTCTCTCTATCTACCTACCTACCTACCTACCTACCTACCTACCTACCTACCTACCTGCCTGCCCACTTACCTACCCATCTATCTACCCATATGATGATCTCTACACATAGATATCAGAAACCCAGACAAGTCGTACGGCCAAATGCACAGAGCAGGCAGACATACAGAAGGCAGACAGACATACATACAGACATACTGACAGACACGAAGACATGTAGACGGGTGAAAGGCGGGCTGGGCGGAGAGGTGGGCACGGCGGGCAGGGCGGAAAGGCGGGCAGGCGGGCAGGCGGATGGCTGAACGAAGGATACTTGCGTTGAGTGTCGAGAACAGATTAGTTTAATCTCAAGAGTACCTCCATGCTCTTAGAGAAAGTGCGCGAGCGCACATGTATATGTGTGCGTGAGTGTGAGTGTGTGTGTGTGTGTGTGCATGTGTGTGTGCGAGTGTGTGTGTATGTGTGTGTATGTTTGTGTGTGTATGTTTTTGTGTGTATGTATATGTGAGTGCGTATGTGTGTATGTGTGTTTATGTGTGTGTGTGTATGTGTGTATCTGTGTATGTATCAATGCGTGTGTGTTTAAGGAGTGTGTATGGGTATGTGTGTGTGTTTGTGTGTGTGTAAGACCGGGAGAGAGATTAAGATAGAGGGCGCTAAGAGATGAGGGATGTACGCGTCAGAGAGATAGATAGATAGATAGATAGAGAAAGAGAAAGAGGGAGAAAGTGAATGGGTGAGAGAGTGAAAGAGAATGAGAATGAGGGTGAGAGAGTAAATGAGAATGAGAAAGAGAGAGAGAGAGAGAAAGAGAGAGGGAAAGAGGGAGAGAAAGGGAGTGATAGTAAACTAGAGAGGGGAAGTAGGAGTACTAAGAGTGTGAAAGAGATAAGGGATGGCTGTGTGTGTGTGTGTTAGAGATAGATAGATAGAGAGAGAGATAGACAGTTAGAGAGAGAGAGAGAGATAGAGAGAAATTGAGATAGAGAGATAGAGATAGAGAGAGAGATAGACAGTTAAAGAGAGAGATAGAGGGTGAGAGAAAGTGAGGGAGAGAGAGAAAGAAAGAAGCTAGAAGCAGAGTAAGAGAGGGATAGGATATAGATAGAGAAAAGAAGGGAAAAATGCAGAAAACAGAGTGAGAAAGGGATAGGAGAGAGAAAGAGAGAGGAGAGAGAAAGAAAAGGATAGAGAGGGACGAAAACAAGGAGAGAAAGCAGGAGAGTACAAAGACAGAGGCGGAGATGAGATGGCATATGTGTGTGTGTGTATGTATGTATGTATGACTCTGTGTGTGTGTAAGTATATGTGTGCGTGTGTGTGCGTGTATATATGTGTCTGTGTGTGGATGTGTGTAAGTATATGTGAGCGTGTGTGTGTGTGTATGTGTCTGAGTGTGTATGTGTGTGAGTATATGTGTGCGTGTGTGTATATGTGTGTGAGAGAGAGAGGGGGGAAGAGTAAGAGTGTAATAGGACAAAGAATGGGCAGAGAGACAGAATAAAGAAGCAGAGTGAGAGAGGGGGAGAGAGAAAGACAGATAATGTGGTGTATGTGTATGTGTGTGTGTGCGCATGTGAAGGCGTGTGTAGGAGTGTGAGGGTGTGTGTAAGTATATGTAAGTCTGTGTGTGCGTAAGTGTATGTAATTGTGTGTGTGATTGCTGGTTATTGAAGGTTCAGTATGGTAGTTATCTTAATTAAAACCGGGAGGAGAGAGGTTTGGATTCGAACGCGGTTTTGTTGAAGTGGCTGTGTGGAACGTATGCAATGCTAACAGCGTTTATTAGCCGTGTTCAATGGTGACCATTCCTCCTCAAAGACGGCGCAACTCCTTCACAACAATCCCTGATGAGTTGCAATAAATAATTGAATGGAAACAATCCGCAGAAAAAAAATACATCAAAACAGACGATCATTCGACAAGGATTCTTTCAGCGTGTGTGCATGTGTGTGTGCATGTGTGTGTGCATGTGTGTGTGTGTGTGCGTGCGTGTGTGTGTGTGTGTTTGTGCATGTGCGTGTGTATATGTGTGTGTACGTGTGTGTTTATGTGTGTATCTCTATATGTATGTTTGTGAGTGTGTTTATGAGTGTGTGTATGTACGTATGCATGAATGAATGCCTTTATGTATGTGCGTGTGGATATCTGTTCGTATATATATATATATATATATATATATATACATATATATATATATATATATATATATATATACACACACACACACACACCCTCTGACACATATACATGTATAAGTACACACACACACACACATATATATACATGCATAAACTATCTCTCACTATCTTTCTCTCTCTCTCTCACACACCATACATATATATATATATATGAATATACACGCATTCAAACACACATGCAAATTGCATATACACATACATACTTATATATGTATACACACGTACCTACGTACCAACCTACGTACCTACATGTACACGCATGTGTGTGTGTGTATTGATTCACTGAGTAACGTTATACTGTAGAACTCAATACATAGACCTTTCTTGAGTATAAATGAATATATATATATATATATATATATATATATATATGTACACCAGAGTAAGCTCATAAATGCGAAACAAGGTGGGAGAAAATAGTACTCGAATACCGGATGTAGAGTAATGTGCTTTATTATTAAAGCTGCAAAAGGTGTCACAAAACACATTTTTGTTATGTTCTTGCAGCTTTAATAATAAAGTATATGTGTGTGTGTGTGTGCTTATACGTGCGTGCACGCGTGTGCATGTGTATGTCTATGTGTGTGTGTGTGTTTGCATGTATATGTCTATGTGTGTGTGTATGTTTTTGTATATGTGTTTGTCTCCCACCATCGTTTGACAACCGGTGCTGGAGTGTTAACGTCCCCGTTATCTAGCAGTTCGACAAAAAGATCGATAAATTAAGTACCATGGGGTCGATTCATCGGACTAAAACTTCTCCAAGGCGGTGTCCCAGCACGGCCGCAATCAAATGACTGCAACAAGTAAAACCTAAAAGATAAAAGATATATATATATATAAGTTCAGCAAAATTTAGATTCAGATGAATATGGTACTTAAGTTAAAGGCACCAGAATTTGGAATGGTATTATCCATATAAATCAGATGGGGTGATTATAATCATAATAAGCAACAAGGATATCCAAGGTAGTGTAAGTACCAAATGGAATAAGTATAAAAATGAACATTGTCTATTTAATTAAAAAATATTCTATATGTGGCTGAAAAGTGCTCTACATTTTAAAACTGATGTAATACTTACATTGTTTAATTAAATGAAGTAGCATGAAACGATTGTACTACACTAGCTTGAATATCCTTGTTGCTTATTTTGTTTTTTATATATATATATATATATATATATATATATTATATATATATATATATATATATATATATATATGTACTAGCAGTATAGCCCGGCGTTGCTCGGGTTTGTTGCGCTTAAAACGGCAGACTTTGATGTCGCGTTAACGAAGTTTTGACATAGTTTCAATATTTTTGAAAAGTAAAAATTTTGCATTATGTAGCTTGTTATTCTCTTTAAGTGAACATTTTTCTGGTTGAAATACACCGAAAATGGCGACACAGCAGTCAAAAATCTTTAAAAAATAAGGATTTTCATAGAAAAAAAAGCACCTTTTTGATGTAAATAATTTTTGGTGTTAACATGGTTCGATTTGATTTTTTTCTTCTACGGAAGGAAGAGCAACCTTCTTCTATAATACTCTCAATTTGATCAACTTGGGCTGCAGGGTCTCGGAGGAGATAGTGTTTAGTTGAAGGCTACCAAACCTGCCATACACACACACACACAAACAACTTCAGTTTTATATGTATAGATATATATATAAAATCGTGCGTAAAAAATGAATTGATTTCAGTCCAGCTTCTCGTTTCATTTTTTGCTGTCGTGGGAACACTCCAAATCTATTCATATTTAACTGATCTGCTTTTAAATCTGATACAAGGAAGGTTAGTATAAGAATTGTCCTGTCATGAAATCGCGTTGTTGTTTAAGCAGTATTTAAAAAATTATACTTTTTAAAAAGAAACTTTGATACCAAATTTTTTTTATCACCGCAAATCAGGTTGAACATTAAAGACACTGGTCTGTATACACTGCTATATGCTTATAATATACCATCAGTTCAATTCCTTTGATCAAATCGTTATGCTTGGAAACAAAATTCATAATTCCTTTATGATTGTGCCATGTCTAAAATCGTCCAGCTAATTTTGAATTCGCGAAGACTTGCTTCACGTCAGAACGATATAAATTTCGACAAATTCGTTGCGCCATTTTGCAGCAAATCTGATAAATGAATGCGTGTGTTTAAACAAATCAATTTTATGTGACAATTCAGTTGTTCCAATATATATTTTAGGCTCATCTATGTTGAGCTCTGTATGTTATGTTACTTGAGCTCTGTATGTTATCAACTTTGCTAAGCAGTTACCATTTAGGAGGCATTGTAATGAATTTTAAAGTTGCACGATTGATATAGACCGGTCGTTTGTCCGTTGTTTTCAGCCTCTGATACACCAAACTCTGATACACCAACCGAAATTCTTACTAACTGAATAACTAATAACCTTAACATACTTCGTTTTTGTATTTGATTTGAAAGATTTTTGATGTGAATCCGTGTGTTAAACCAAATCTTCTGTCTTGGGAGGGTCACTACGCCAATAATAATACATGCACTGAATTAATATCACTTCTTTATTGTAAATCAATTGGTTAAATATCCAATAAACTATCGCTGTGTGACAAATTGTTTCTTTTTTGTCTTTGATCAGTGTTATTTCTTATTTGGTTCTAGCTAGAGATCAAAGGAAATGACTGCTATTTCCTTCAAACTTTGCTTTCGTGAGCTGGACATCAACGTTTTGAAACTGACCTATTTTCTTTTACATTTCAGACAGATTCAGCGCTGAGCCGCTGAAGAAGCTTCATCGTTTTAGCAAATATTCTGCTCCACACCACAGATTTGATTGTCAGTTGCTTGACCTTAACTACTTGAGCTTGTCCCTTAGTGGCTAACAATATGTGCATTTCTGACATGAGCAGAAGCAGTGGGGGTGCATCATAGCCATGGGTTGAGAGGGATTCTTTGGGGTTTGAATAAATGTAACAAAAGCAAAGTTTGAAAGAAATATTTAGCCATTTTTCATACTTTCCAGATAGAAAATAACGGTTGCAATCCAAGGACAAAAATAGTTTGTTTAATGTTCTGGTTAAACAATCAGACGGTTGTTTGTTCGTCAAAGTCATTCTGTCGCTATTTGCGACCTCACCAGTAACATGCCCTCTCACTTCAAAGACTGACATAAAAATAATTGATTGATTGTTTGACCAGTGCCTGAAACAAATAATCGATTAGTTAGTTGGGTAGGTATCTAACCAACTGACTAACAATAAAGAAGCGATATTGAACCAGCACGTGTGTTGTTATTTGCGTAATGACCCTCCCAAGACATAATCTTAATACAATTATTATTTTATATCTTACTATACTTCAGTCACAGCTATACTAGTTCTCAGTCAGGTTAAATATTGGGTTGTACCATAAAAATATTTTCTTATTCTTATTCTTACGCTGTGCATTCTCATTTTTTTAATGTCCGAAACCTTCTAAGAGAACCCGCTATTTCTAAGTACTTCATTGTAAAACCATGCGGTTCCTATAAAAAGCATTTTCTCGGAAAACATTGTGGATGTCCTTTTGCTAATGTTGTCAATCATGATCCTCAAGATACTAGGCGGGTGATTAGATTGTCTATATATGTACTCTAGTTACACATTCAGTTTTGGATATGGGTGACAATTATGATTGTCCAGTCTGAAGGTTTTATCTAGAAAATTAATGGCGATAAGATAACAGTAATACTAAGTCTATTTCCTAAAATACTTTAATCATATTTTTCCAAAATCTATATAACTTACGATCGTTACAATTTCACAAGAGAATCAGGCCATCATTACGATACAAACCGCAAACCATTTTGGGAAGTCTCTTTTCCAATAAATCTAGAAATTGTAACCCATTATTCTACTCTTCTGAACACCACTATAGGCTTCCATTGCCATATCAAACAATTCGTCCTTCTTTTCTTAATCCATGTATTGCCATAAAAAAACCAGTTTGATTTTTGTATACATAATCGCATTAATGTCTGACTCACTTATATCAGCGATTGCTTTAACAAAATTTTGGGCGTTCAGTAAGAAAGCTATGGCAAAGAATAGCGATATAGTTAGGATCAGACCAAGAGCTAGCGATGTAATTTGAGCTAGGGCTGATGTTAAAATTAGGCCTAGGGTCAGAAATAAACTTACAGTTAGGCTTATGATTAGATCAAGAATTGAGGGTGTATTTTTCGGCTAGGTTTGATGCTTAGGATAAGGTTAGGGCCCAGAAAAGAGTTATAGTTAGGATTAGGGTTAGATCAAAAATAAGAGTTCGACATTTAGGTTTAGGGTAATGTTTGGACAAGAATCAAGGGCCAGGAGTAGAGAAAAAGTTTAGGGCTATCGTTAGAGTTAGTGTTAGATTTATATTAGGGCTTGGTTTAGGTGTCTGAGAGTTATGGTTAGGATTAAGGTTTCTTATTAGTAATTGGGATCTAGAAGGGTATTAGCATGGCGTTGACAGGGTTAGGACTAAGGAAAGATTTGGAGTGTATTTAGGTTAGGGTTAGATTTATGTTACATATAGAGGTTTAGGATCAGGGTTGGCGTTAATGGAGGTGATGTTGGTGTTGGTGGTGATAGTGGTGAATTAATGGTGATGATGATGATGATAAGTGCAATTGTGGCAGTTATAGTATTAGTTGTGGTAGTTGATGGTGGTAGGGTTACAGTTGGGGTGTTAGTGTGAGGTTGATGGGGATTATGGCATTGGTAGATGGAGGTGTGATATGGTACAAGCCTCCTAAAACACTACCACTACCACCACCGCCACCACAACCACCACCACCACCATCAGCAACCACCGTTGCTATCTCCACAGCAACACCAACATCACCACCTCAACCAAACTACAACACAACTACCACAACAGCACTTACTACTACTACTACTACTACTACTACTACTACTACCACTACCGCTACTACTACTACTACTACTATACTACTACTACTACGCTACTACTACTACTACTACTACTACTACTACTACTACTACTACTAGCACCAATGTCTCACAACTACCATCGCCACCATCATCCTTCTACCACCGCCATCGCCACCACAGTTACCATGTTAATGTTTGTTGTTGCTGTTGTTTAACCCCAGGTCAATCCTAGTTGAAAAAAACCTGTGATCAAAGCTAGTCCAGTTGTGACCATCCAGTCGGTTTTAGGAATCCAAGACAACATCATCCTATCTGTCCTTCCATATACTTTTTGTTTCTAGATGGTATAGGGAAAAACTAAAAGTGAATTAGCTGTTATTTCTAGAAGATCGATGGTCTACATAGCCGTTACCTTGACGAAGTAACCTCTCTATGTGGTCCATCGATCTTCTAGAAATAGCAGCTAATTCACTTCAATGGAGTGAGTTGGGGGAACTGCGATGGTGGTTGTAGTGGTGCAGGTGGTGATGTTGGTTTTAGTGGTGGTGATGGTGGTGGTAGTGGTGGTGGTAGTGGTGGTGGTGGTGGTAGTGATATGTGGTGGTGGTGATGGTAGTGGTGTAGTGTTGATATATGGGTGGTAGTGATGGTGGTGGTAGGGTGGTAGTGGTGTTGGTGGTAGTGGTGTTGGTGAGGGTGGTGTTGGTGAGGGTGGTGTTGGTAGATGTGGTGGTAGTGGTTGTTGGTGTTGATGGTGGTGATGCTGGTGGTGGTGGAGGTGATGGTGGTGCTAGTGACAGTGGGGTGGTAGTTGTAGAGGTGGTGGTGTTGGTGGTGGTGGTAGTAGTGGCGATGGTAGGTACGGTCGCGGTGGTGTTGGTAGTGGAAATATTGGTAGTGATGGCCGTGGAGATGTTGGTGTTGTTCTTGCCTGTAAGTGTGGTGGTGGTGGTGGTGGTGGTGGTAGTGATGTGTGGTGGTGGTGATGGTAGTGGTGTAGTGTTGATAGATGGGTGGTAGTGATGGTGGTGGTAGTGTGTTTGTGGTAGTGGTGTTGGTGGTAGTGGTGTTGGTAATGGTAGATGTGGTGGTAGTGGTTGTTGGTATGGATGGTGGTGATACTGGTAGTGGTGGCGGTGGTGGAGGTGATGGTGGTGCTAGTGGTAGTTGTAGAGGTGGTGGTGGTGGCGGGTGTGACGATGGTAGGGGCGGTGGCGGTGGTGTTGGTAGTGGAAATGTTGGTAGTGATGGTCGTGGAGATGGTGGTGTTGTTCTTGCCTGTAAGTGTGGTGGTGTTGGTAGTGGGGTAGTGTTGATAGATGGGTGGTAGTGATGGTGGTGGTAGTGGTGTTGGTGGTAGAGGCGTTGGTGGTAGTGGTTGTTGGTGTTGATGGTGGTGATGCTGGTAGTGGTGGTGGTGGTGGAGGAGGTGATGGTGGTGCTAGTGAAAGTGGAGGTGGCTGTTGTAGAGGTGGTGGTGGTGGTGGTAGTGGTAGTGGCGATGGTAGAGGTGGTGGTAGTGGAAATATTTGTAGTGATGGTCGTGGAGATGTTGGTGTTGTTCTTGCCTGTAAGTGTGTTGGTGGTGGTGGTGGTAGTGGTGGTGGTGGTGATGGTAGTGGTGGCGGTGGTGATGGTGGTGGTGGTGGTGGTGATGCTACTGCTGCCGCTGCTGGCTGCGCTACTGCTACGTTTAGTTGTTGATTTTGTTGCTGTTGTTGCGTGAGTTTAGTGTAAGGTGGCAGCACTAGTCATCATTTCCTCTCTCCCCCACCCCCCTCCTTACACACACACACATTCAGTGCGGGACTACGCTCCTATGACAAATGGCGGACAATATACACAACTTCCGCCTTATTCACATATGGACCAATGAAATGCCAGGATCACTTACTTTTCTACCCTTCTCTCTGTCTGTCTGTCTCTCACCCACTCTCTCTCATAGACACACACACAACACACACACACACACACACACACACATATATATATATATATATATATATACATACATACTGCCATATATATGTGTGTGTATATATATATATACATATATGTATGAATGTATGTATGTATGCATGCATGAATGTATATGTATGTATGTATGTATGTATGTATGTATGTATGTATATATATATATATATATATGTATATGTATTTATAAATATATAAATATGCGCTTATATATATTTATACATATGTATATAAATATATATAATGTATGTATGTATATATATATATATATATATATATATATATGTATGCATATGTACATATATATACATATATACATATATACACATATACGCGTATGCATATATATGTGATATATATATATATATATATTATACGTATGTGTCTATGTGTAATAATCCTTAGTCCTTGATTCGTAATGCAACCATCACCACCACCAAAACGACGCTATTTCAATCACATAGCGATTACACCACTACCACTGGTGTCTCTACTTGGTTGCTCAACCTACTAGAAATAGCAGCAGCTTGACCTTCTCAAAATCACTCAATTCTGTCTTGAATAAAGGGCACATTACGCAATGTAAAAACCCTTGATATTTTTATTATTATATGATATATATTATAATATAT
>NW_021827282.1:0-10905 GCF_006345805.1 Octopus sinensis | reverse complement strand
GTTTTAACGTACAAATCTCACCAGTTCACCTTTTCATTTTAGTACACCAACATTTTCCCCAAAGTCACAGACACTAGAATTTATCAAATATGAAAAAAAACATCTCACCATCTTACGGCTTTACTCTTCATTTCACTTCACAAATAGTTAAAGTCAACGCGAGATGCCTTTCAAGTATTATCAACTCCCATATTCTTCTAGTATACGATTATATTAAGTCTAGAACATGATAGCGGTATTCTAAAATCTGAAGAAAAGATAGGATAAAAAGAACATCACATGGGAAAAATGAGACGAATATTTGAAAAAAAGAAAAGAAAAAAAAAAAAAGAAAAAAATTCGACAAAGCTAAAAGAAATGCATTGAAAGTAGAAAACCGAAATGACGACAAAATGCTATAACAAACTGGTCGGGAACTGATTAGGTAAGTAATTAAAATGTACTCATCAAGGACAAAAATTGAAAGATATTTATATACTCGGAAGAATACGTTGCAGGTTTGGTGGAACATTTCCAAGACAGACTGAGTCAACATTTTTGGATTTCAGGAAAAATCTACAAACATTTGATTCAGTAGTGAATCCTCAGCCCAACACAGAATATGCGACTGTTGACATGTTTATCTAGGTATATGTACGAGTATATGTATGCACCTAAGTACGTTTATATATATATATATATATATATATATATAATATATATATATATATATATTTTATTTTAAGCAGCAGAAAATTCAACAAAATCTGTTACTCTGAGTTTCTCGTTGCCGTTCATCAGACAGTTTTTGCTAGAATTCTACCAAAAAAACTGTCTGATGAACGGCAACGAGAAACTCAGAGTAACAGATTTTGTTGATTTTCTGCTGCTTAAAATAAAGCATATTACTCTACCACTGGTATTTGAGTACTCTTTTTCCACCTTGTTTCACATTTATGTGTTTACTCCGGTATATATATATATATATATATATATATATATATATATATTATATATATAATATAGGCACATATGCTCACACACACACACACACACTGTGTATATATTAGTCACACACACGCACCGCATGCACATACACACACACACGCACACACACACACATACACACACAAACGCAAATACACACATTATGTGGGGCTTGGAAAATTACATACATTGCAAAATACAAAATACATTGCCAAAAAGAAGTGTTCAGGAAATAAAATACGAGACGCATATAATTTACAACCGAAATCAAATGTAAAATGTAGAAATTGTACACAACTTAGAATGTTTTATAATTTTATAAATCCGATATAATTTCCGATGTTAAGTTCAAGGTTAATTCAACATGCAGTAGAGTAACTGTAACCTATGCACCGCATAGGTTACAACTGCTGTTCTACGAACATACCTTGGCGCTGCCTCATAAAACTGTGTAACACGTTTTTAGTCCTTGGATAGCAACTGTTATTTCCTGTTTGCTTACCCATGGACAGTATGAAAACCGGCTAATATTTCCTTCAAACTTTGCTTTTGCAACATACAAGCCCCAAAGAATTCCTCTCAACACATAGCGATGATGCTCCCCTACTACTCCTGTTCATGATCAGAGATGCACATATCAGAGATGCACCACTAAGGGACATGCTTAAGTGGTTAAGTCGAACAACTGACAAACAGATCGGTGTTATGAAGCAGAATATTTGCTATAACGATACTTCTGCTTCAGTAATTCAGCGCTGAATCTGTCTGGAATGTAATGGAAAATAGGTCAGTTTCAAACTATTGATGTCCAAGTCTGAAGGGAAGAGTAGTCATTTCATTTGAGTTATAGATAAAAGCAAATAGAAAATAACACTTAGTGAACAAAGACAAAAACAGAACAAAATTGCTAGTGTAACTGATGAAATGCTGGTCTTTGGACAGCTGTTGTCTAGTTATCGTGTGATATTTGTGAAGAAATTTGCTAATACAAATCGTTCAGTGAGTATTAGTGAAGCGTAGTTCAATGGTAGTTTATACCACTCAGCTATCTATGATCCTGTCGTTCTGGTGTTTGCTGTCAACAGCCATAGAAAGCCTTTCACCTGATGGTTTGCTGCAGTAAAGCTGTACAACATACCTGGGTGTGTATTCCAAGTCATCAGATCACCAGCCAGAAAGTTTTGAATTTAAATTAAGCCTCAGCATTTCTATTTCCAATTTAGTTAAATGTGCTTAATATAATTACTGAAGTGAAAATTTCCCGTGTTAGTAAATAGTTTTGAATTTTTCTTATCATCAATGGTCCAGATTTCGTTTGCATCTGTCATCTAGCCCAAATATAGCTATAATTATTGGTATAATAGTTGCATTATTACCCACTTATTTATTACATACAGAGAGAGGTTTGAGGGCCATTCCTGTTTACTCGTCGTCATCGTCATCGTCGTTGTCGTCGTCATCATGTGTCGTACGCCTACAGTGCATTGATGACATTATAACGAATGTCTTCCCGATTAAACGTGAATTCTCCAGGTACCTTGCGACTCCTGTCCAAACAGATCTGGATATTGCCTATCCATTGCGTTTTTTGCCGGCCTTTTTATTTACCATCCTCTACCCTTCCTTTCATTATACTGTTTCCCAAGCCTCTGTTTCTTCGAATATGGCCGTAACAGATATGCTTTTGTTTCTTCACAATGTTCAGGAGCTGTCGTGTTTTACCTACTTGTAACATCAGTTCATTTATCAGATGATCTTTGTAAGAGACACGTAACATTCTCTTTTACATCCATATTTCAAGCGCTTTCATTATGTTCTCTTCAAGTTTGTTCAGAGCCGTTGCTTCACAACCACAATTAACTATTGGCCAAATGAGCGCTACGCACGGGTTTTGTTTTTTTGTTTTTACTTAGTTGGGACACTTTTGTTGGTCTGGTTGTTATTAGGCTTTTTCATAGACGTTCTTGCCATAGCTAGTCGTGTCCTAATTTCTTTCTTACAAGTGGCTTTGTCAAATATTTGGGCTTCAAGATACTTGTACAATTCAATCTGTTCAAGCCTTTTACTGCTCAGTCTGATGTTAACATTCACTTTCTCCTTTCCAACAACGATGACTTTTGTTTTCTTATGGTTGAGACCATGCGTAAATGCCATAATAGGATTTATTTTGATTCATCCATATAAACTGTAGCAGTCCTTGCTGGGTATCAATAAAGTCAAGCCATCAATAGAATTCTTGCTAGAGTGGTTAGTAGATTTTAAAAAATCTACTAATTTTTATTTATAATGAGGTAGAAACATTCTTCTCGGTTAACCTTCATCTCTATATCATTTGAGAATATTGTAACTTGTTCAAGTTTCTTCTCATATTTTTGGTATATGCATTCCTGTCGTTAACGAGAGAGCTGTATATCTGGATTAATGCTTCTGTCTGCCTCCATATTCGCTCACATTTCTAAAACAAATATAAACAAAATCACTCAGAAATTATGTCTTATCCTGTAAGAGACAATTAAGTAACTTCTCGTATTTAACTTTAGGATCGTTGTCTTGGAAGAAGCCAAGTTTTAGGTCACTGGAACTTAAAAAAAGTCCTTAGACTTGTTAAAGACGAAGGAGCTTTAGTATCCATGAATGAGAAATATACCAAATGTTTTCTTGTGATCCGACCAAAATGTTATCAATTTCCTCCTTTACTGACACATTTTTGTTAATTAGAAGTTGTTCAGTACATGATAAAATAATTTTCCGATTTCATATAGCCACACAACGGCCTGGTTAAAGTTTTTCTACTTCAGGTTTTTCTACAAAATGAATTTGTATCTTGAGAAGGAGATAGATATTTTTATTGAATGTCTTCCCATGTCTGTGTCGATTACCGATTGAGGTCGATTGAAGGTTTTGTTAATTACTGATCTTCCAGCTACTTTCACTGGCAGCTTTAACCTATTTGAGAATGATCAATTTATGCTTAAGAGTTCTCATTTTACTGTCTAAATATTTTTCTATTTTCTATTTCAGTTTTTATTGGTAAGAAATATATGTATCTGTTTGCTTACATTTGATAAGTATCAGCACATAGGTAATAGTCTTCCGTACAGTATTTTCTGATTCTCTGATGGCATTTTTATTGTTTTATTTTTGTTTTCCCTTTAATATCTTCAAGATGCTGTTTGATAATGATATAAAGTGAATATAAACAGGTTTATTTACCAAAAGTAAGGGAGCATGATTCTGTTGCAAATATTCTCTGTTTATGCGTGTTATTATTATCTGAATGTGTCGCTTTTCAGTACTAAACAAATGTGGATCGTTGTATAATCTTTTTCTGAATTCTCTTTCATAATTTATAGTCCTGCTTTCTCCCATATTATGAAACACGTTATCGTGACTAAAACTATAGTCACTAACAACTGCATTATTAGAAAGTCACTCCGATTGCATGTCATCTTTGATCTATTGTTACATGTAGTATCTCCAACTCTTCTCTTCCGTGCAACAGATGTTGCTTGTTTGTAGATCAACTTTATCGTCAAGTAATTTAACACTGGGCAAGGTTCATCCCTGTATATTTTAATTCTGTTCATATAAGCTGGGATTTCACATTGTCATTTTACAGTAATTACATAAGCGTGTCGGCATTAGTGCATATGTGTTTGCATATATCTATGCATCTGTACATGTATGAGTGTGGATGTAGTTTTACATGCATGTCTTTACCAGGGAGAAATCGTTTGTTTTCAGCTATACTTGGTGCATATGCGTACATTTGCATTATTTGTACATCATACAGGCTAAACCCAGTGGAATGTTTTTCAGTTACGTCAGTGGTTTGTTAATTGTATGTTTACATGTCTTTCTGTTTGTTTGCATGCCAGTTTGAAATGCAGGTCTGCGTATACATACATACATACTACATAACATACATACATACATACTACATACATACATACATACACACATGCATACATACATACATACATATATACAACACACATATATACATAAATACATACATACATACATACATACATACATACATACATACATACATAATACAAACAAAAATACCATGTTGATGTTGAAATGCCAATGAAAGAACCTTGGATCTAGGTTAGAAACCGGTTCTTTCTCTATTGGCAAGAAATCTTGAAATAGACTGAATAATGACATATATACATACATACATACATGTATGCATGCACACATACATACATACATACATACATACATACATACATACATACATACATACATACATACATACATACATGTATGCATGCACACATACATACATACATACATACATACATACATACATACATACATACATACATGCATGCGTACATACATACATACATACATACACATACATACATACATACATACATACATACATACATACATACATACATACATACATACATACATAGATAGAGGCAATTATGCGGATAAACAAATTGGATAATTGAATACATTAAATATATTAAAAATATTAATATATTATATAAAATAGTTTTGACTATGATATACTAAATATGTATATATATGTATACACGCAAAACGAGAGAAAGCAAAAGGTGGAGACTTTCAGATGATGAATTTTTTAGGTATAAATATATAGATATTTATATTAATGTGTCCAACTCACACAGAGTGCAAACGACAGAGAAAATTAAAGGGATGGAAGAAGGGTGTTATAATTCCAATAGCTGTCTGGGGGCTCGGAGATTCATAATAATGCTGGTAGATGCGAGTCATCTCAATATGTGACCGTAATGGATTACCAATCAACATGGATAGTACATACACATACATATCAAGATATATGCATGAATATGTATGTGTATATACACATACACACACATATATATATACGCATATTATATACGTATATATATATGTGTGTGTATATATATATATATATATATATATATATATATATATACGTAATACACACACACACACAGAAATGTATGTATATATACATACACATAGGCACATACACATGCATACAAACTGACACATATACACACATCATTGTAGAACGATTTCTCCTATAGACTTTGTGTGTAAACACCATAAATGCTCAAAAGTCACGTCAATGGGTACATTATAGTTGATTATTTTCTTGTTGCACCCGCTCTAGACAGGTTGTCATGTTATCAGAAAAACTGAAGATTAATCCCTACCATACATTCTTTCTAGTCGTTATTTCCTGTTATAGCATTGTTACCATTCACTCCTGTCTTTCCAATTCGTCCTGATAGGAAAAAAGATAGGTAAAAAAGAGAGAAAGATGGTAAAATAAAGAAGTTATTGAAAATAGATTATAGTTAGCCACTTGGTAGTTGTTGATAGAGAGGTTGAATGGGAGCCACATAATCGAGAGGATGAAAAGCAATAGTTAATATCCGGATTGATGGAGAATAAGGCAGGAAGAGAGAGAGAGAGAGAGAGAGAGAGAGAGAGAGAGAGAGAGAGAGAGAGAGAGGGGAGAGAGTAATAGATATATACGGACATATAAAAGGCGGCGAGCTGGCAGAAACGTTAGCACGCCGGGCGAAATGCTTATCGGTATTTCGTCTGCCGCTACGTTCTGAGATCAAATTCCGCCGAGGTCGACTTTGCCTTTCATCCTTTCGGGGTCGATTAAATAAGTACCAGTTACGTACTGGGGTCGATATAATCGACTTAATCTGTTTGTCTGTCATTGTTTGCCCTCTCTGTGTTTAGCCCCTTGTGGGTAGTAAAGAAAGAGATATATACGGATATATGGATGTAATAGCTTTCTCTGCTCAGGTAATATTTTGAAGAAAGCTTTTATACAAATTTCCCCTCTACACTAGTGTTTTCCCCGCTTCCTTGTATCTCAGGTCAAAAGGCACATTTGGTTATAATTTGTATCTGCTTGTGTTTGCTTCTCGTAGTTATATGCTTCCGTTCTGTTATTTTTCATACGTAAGACTTGACTTCTGTTTTCTTTTTTTAACTCGGGCGCTTCAGAGACAAGTGACATCAACTTTTACTAGGCATCGAAGCTGCATCGATTCTGGATCAAATGCTGGCTGATGAAATGGTATGTGGCATTTGTCTGGTATGTGTAATTGTTGTTCTTTGCCATTATATATATATATGTAAATGTCGAACGATGAAATGAGTGTTTAATAACGCATTGGTGGATTATAATTTCTTTATTTGTGAATTAAGGCTACCATTGGTTTCATATTTAAGAAAAGTAGGAAAATATCCCCGTGGCTTAACAATTTTTCAAGCCGATCACACGGAGAAAGGTGTTCGCCTCCATATACATACATACATACATACATACATACATACATACATACATACATACATACACACACACACACACACATACACACACACACACACACACACACACACACACACATATATATTTTGAATGCGGCAAGCTGGCAGAAATGTTAGCACGCCGGGCGAAATGCGTAGCCGTATTTCGTCTGCTGTTACGTTCTGGGTTCAAATTCCGCCGAGGTCGACTTAGCCTTTCATCCTTTCGGGGTCGATAAATTAAGTACCAGTTACATACTGGGGTCGATCTAATTGACTTAATCCGTTTTTCTGTCCCCTCTGTGTTTAGCCCCTTGTGGATAGTAAAGAAATATATATATATATATATATATATACACACATACATACACGTGGTGGTATCAGAAAGTTCGCGAACTAGTTCTGTAGCACACCAGCAGATGGCAGCACACGGTTGCATGTACAGTGGGAGCTAGTAGTGACCTTTATGAGGCAGTGTGTCGAGTGAGATCCATGTGTTTACTTCGCAAGTTTGAAATTGGTGTTTTTGTGATCACATGTATGCTATGGGCAAGAACAAAGAGTCAGCATGAAATTTTGTGTTAAACTTGGAAAGTCTGCTACAGAGACATTGAGCATGCTTCGGCAAGCTTACGGCGACGAGGCAATGGGTTGTACGCAATGCTTCGAGTGGAAAACGTCACTTTAAAAGCGGAAGAACGTCCCTGGAAGACCTACTACGAGTGATACACCCGGTAATGTGGAGAAAACTCATCAGCTTGTGCATGAAGATCGGCAGATGATCCTTATGCAGATGTTATTGATCTATCGTATGGGTCCGAGCAGGCAATCATATCGTCTGGATTCTTCGCGACGACAATACCCCCTATCACTGAGATCTTCTCACTCGTGAATTTCTCGCCAAAAAACAACATCGTATCAATTCCATACTCGCCCTATTCGCGGATTTCCATAACTTCCCCCAAGATGAAAATGCAGCTTAAATGTCGTTGTTTTAAAATTGTTGCCGAGATCCAGAGCAGATCTCAGAAGGTGCGCGACTCACGAAAAACGATTTCAAGGCCGGATTCCCAAAGTGGCAGGAACGCTCGATAACGCTCTCAGTCTGTCTGTCTGTCTGTCTGTCTGTCTGTCTGTCTGTCTGTCTGTCTGTCTGTCTGTCTTTCTCTCTCTTCCCTCTACTTACATACTTACATTTACATATGCATACATACATAATACGCACACATATATTTCAAATTTACAGAAAATAAAAGACGATGGCTCAACAAACAGGTATATTAGTTTAACGCTTGGGAAGAATGGAAAAGTCTTTTACGTTTCGAACCTATGCCCTTCGACAGAAAGTATTGAAAAGAGAAAAACAGAGAGAGAAAAATGTGCAGACTTCAACAGTCCAACATGACGAGATGCAAACCCTTACTGAAAGACGTACGTGTGTGGTTATCACTTGCTGTCGATGATCATTGTATCCCTTGATCTGCTGCGTGTTCGCTTGCTTGAGTAATCTAGTTCTTGATTAAAAATTTTGTCCTCACTGTTTTGGATGACCATGTCCCCCATTCTAAAAAGTGTTCAGATATCTGATAAAGTGATTATCTTCTCAATATGATGGTCAGTCGATAAACGCTTTCATTTCGTCCAGTCAATGTTGCAGAACTTCGAATTCTATATAAACTGGCCCCTGAAGCATTTCTTTTGTTCACCTTTCGATCGTTACCCTTGTTTTCTATTGGAAATAGAAAACTTGGTCTGAAAGCTGGTCATCGGTCATTCGCACAAAGTGTCTACCTTGAGCTTTGTTGACAGTTATTTAAATGCTGATAGTTTTCGCTTCATTGAAGATGCTGATGTTTATTCGTTTGCCTTCCCTGCAATTGTCAAGAATGCTTTGAATGCAATGATGAAGGAAACGTTCCTAATTTTTAAGCTGGTAGTGGTAGATTCCCATACCTCAGACCTGCAGAGTAGTTATTGTACAACTAGAATCTTGTAGACAACCCTTTTTGAGATGTTGAAGACCATTGCTTGAAAGCGATCAAAGGCTGTTCCAATATAACGAATTTTGCTCTAAGTCAACATTAGAAAAAAGATGGTTTCCAACATAAATTAGTCGACATTCACGAAGGTCTCGTCGTTCAGTTCGAAATAAAGGTATTTGACACGACGCTTCTAAGAGAGGTTTGGAACAAATTCTCTTTACGTGAGGCTGACGTTCAGTTCTATAGGGATTCTATAAGCATGATCGAGCAATTGGAGCATGTTTTGCAGGTTTTTCTATGAGCAACACTTTGTCGACTGCATACTGCAAAGCTAGCAGCAAGTATATAGTCTTATTCCTAGATTTCATTTGAATAGCTTATTATTTGTTCCATAGTCGATATCAATACTAAATGGTTACTTGTCCGAGATGATAAGCATGTTATCGATGATCAATACAGTAGATGGGTAAGTGTGCTGATATATCCTTGTTTTACTTTTTTGTTACCTTGGAAAAGATGAGATGTATAATTGAGAGAGAACTTAAGTAGAATTTTGACGAATTTTAGGAATAACCAGCCGCTGCAAAAATGCGCGAGAGAAGACTACAATGGACGCTATTGAATGCCTCTCTTAGGTTTGTGAATGTCAGATACAGTCAGCTCATGCAAGTGTAATATCGAATTACACTTGCAACTGTTTGGCTGAAAAGATCACAGTCGTTCCTTGAGATGGTCGAAATTCACTTTGCAACTTGAACAGGATGGCTTCTGTAATTAGTCTGCGGCGAATGTTGACAATGCGACATGGAATGTTGTTTGCAATGAGCATCAGGAAGATTCTACAATATTTTAAGCAGTATGCCTTGTGGATGGTATAATCAATGCATCCTTGAGAACGAAAAGGATTTCTTCTTCAATTTTTCCAGAACAAACCACGTCAATTCATGATGAGTTGATAAAGTTGATTCTGGAACGATATACATTATTTTGAACCAGGAATGTTATCAACCACAGTAGTTTTATTGCCCTTTAAATTTACAAACTTTCCTATGGTGAAGCAGATTTTTTTTGTTGATATATTGTTCAGATCCACACAGATCTCTTGCTTTGGAAGGAAACTGAGGATTTCGTCTCGTTGATTGTAAAGTTGCGAATCATTATAAATTCAATACCAATTTAACACTACTACCAGCAACAGTCGTAGTTCTTTGAAGAGTATGTGTTCTGGTGATATATGCTCATTTTTCATTTGATGATATGTTGTGGTAGGGTAGTGCGACTTCTTTGGGAATGTGTTTCAGGTTATCAAACAACGAATTCTGCTCAAGGAGCTGCCTTCCAAGTCTTATGTATGCAGACTTGGTCAAGGGATGCACTTCGACACTTGGTGGTTAAAGATGTTGCTGAAGGGATATGATACAACACTCAAAGGCAGTTTGGATCGATGTTAAGCCTCTGTCGCTTTGTTTTCGTTTTAGGCAGAGGCGGTCGACGTCACTGTTGATGTGAAAATTCTGTATAATTGTTAGCATCTTCTGAGTTTTAATGCCAATGGCTTGGATCTCCTCAATCGTCCAATCAAGCAGTCCAAATGTTGCAAATACATTGCGGGCCTTGTTTTATTGAATACAGAGCGTTCTGAGCA
>NW_021827280.1:0-10803 GCF_006345805.1 Octopus sinensis | reverse complement strand
TATATTGTTAGTGGGCATACTTTCTGTCTCGGGAGACAATGGAGTTGCGCATAAAGTAGTCTAGTCCGGCTTTATATTTCATGTCCTGATACATTTCCTGCTGTGGCTGTGTAGTCCTATCCTGGACAAACACTCCCTCTGGCAGGTACCGCAATGTAGCGAAGACTGTCCTGGCTGGTTGTAATGCCATAGTCTCTTGTTGACGTCTCTTCCTTTCTTTCCATTCTCCTCTCTCTCTCTCTCTCTGTCACTCCTTTGTTCCCTCCTCTTACAGTACGTCGTCAGTCCCACGGTTGCCGGCAACTGCCTCCCAACCGCTAATATGATGTTGCAGGCCTTCATGTCCCTGAATAATATAAAATATATATATATATAATATACTATATATATATATATATATATATATATATATATACATATATATACATATATATAAAATCAGCCAAAAGAGTTGTTTACCTTTTAACAACCGCCAAATGAAACTAGAACTAAACGAACTGAAGCAAATTACTTTCCAACAACCACACAGCCCCGCGATGAGCAGCAGCAACAACAACAATAATAAGCACAACAGCGACAATGGCCGCAACGAGGACTGCAACAACGAAATATGGCGGCTTAAGCCACCATAAATCACTATACAACAAAGAAAAACTCACCACTATCATAATCGACATCGTCATTACTGCTCCCATTTGCTACTACCACTGCTGCTACTGTCGCTGCTGTTACTGCTGCTGCTGCTGCTACTACTACTACTACTACTACTACTACTACTACTACTACTACTACTAATAATAATAATAATAATAATAATAATAATAATAATAATGATAATAATAATATTACTACTACTACTACACTACTACTACTACTTCTTTTTCTTCTTCTTCCACTGCCATGACCTCTTTTAGTGATCAGCCTCAAGCACCTCTTTTTACCTTTGCCTTTGACCAATCTCAACTACTCCTTCCTCCCTCGCCCATCACCACTGGCTAAACGTCAGAATTTCCAAACACTACCAAACTCAACTACCTCTACTGCTACTAATTCTGCCATTCTCCAACCTCAACCACACATTCTCTTTTCCCCCTCTCCAACCGTCATTGTCTCACTATCATCAAAGCCAAATAAATCTAAACCTAAACCTATCCCCAATTCACTGCCCCTTAAAACACCTACACAGCTACAATGAAATCCGAAACTATGCTGCCATTGTTGTGTGCAGGAGGCTATGCACAAACCGTGACTGCAATTTCACTCATCTACCAAGGACGAGAGGCTCAGTTACTAAAAGTAACGCCAACCATAGCACCCCTGCTACAACAGCACCAACGCCGCCGCTATTCCTAACACTGAGGATTATGTCTACTGCAAGATTATATGTCCACGCATCTCCCCAGGACTCGACCTACAATCAGAATGAACACTTCCAGCCATCCCCCCAATCTCCATAAAAAAAACATACCCCGTTGCAGCAGTACTTTTTCCACAACTCAGGTAACAAGAAAGCACACAGCGAGAGCGAAAAACAAAGGCAAAATCAACAGCCTCGGCGCGAATTTTCCCACCAACTCGGGAAACTAGAGAACATTCGGTGAGAACACTGACAAATCAAACAACGGACAAAACTGTTAGTGAAACCACAACTTCAGCCACCAAACTCTCTCTAGCCAGGTAAATTCTTTTTTATTCACGCGGAACCTTGCAAAAGAGGTTCAGAAAAGTACCAGAGATATCACACGGCAACAACCTTGTCACTATTCTAGTGCAGAAACTACCCTCCTCGCTGCCATGAGTCATAAGTTTCGAGTCCTACTGCAATCTCAGCATTTTTGCTGAATGCACAAGGCATCAATCAGTCCATCCTTCAACTCAAAATATGGAAGGTTCAGTTCATTCAAGAGTGATTACCGACTACCCTCATCACGTTGCTTTCTTTATTCTTAATGAAACTCATCTTAACAAGTCTCACTTTGAAGCAGAAGCAAAAGGGAGGAATTACACCACCATTCGCACAGACCGCACTGGGAGAAGAAAGGGAGATGTTATTTTCCTACACGACTTATTTCGTACATATACAGATGTCTCATTCTCCAATGGCAATTGTGAATCAGTAAGTGGGTGTAATAGAACTAATGATTTAGCAATACTTGGGCTCTACAATCCACCCCAAGCGTTATATATATATATATATTTATTTTTCTCTCCTTGCTTTTTCTGTGTATCTTTCTGTAGAAGAGCGTAGGCTCGAAACGTAAAAGACCTTTTCTATTCCTGAGCGCTATACTAATACCTGCGACGATTTCATCTCAATCGAAGGAGAGGAGCTTTCTCCGTCCGGGTTGCGGATCCGTGGAACAAGCTGCCAGACGAGATGGTGAAGATGCTGACGACCGCTTTGTTCAAAGCCTCCCTGGACCTCAAGTGGCCTGAACTCTTTACATGAACACCACCCTGTACTTAACTCCATGTCCCCTTACATGGCCTTGCTATTTGCTTTTGAGCCAAATTAACTAACTAACTAACTAACTAACTAACTAACATCTGTTTGTTTTGTACACCCCTGTCTTCGTCTTTTGTTTATTTTCGTAAACTTTCCCTTTATATATATATATATATATATATATATATATATATATATATATATATATATATAGATATTATGTATATATGATGGCCCAGTGGTTTCGGGAGCGGACTCGCGGTCGTAGGGTCGCGATTTCGATTCGCTGAGCGAAAACACTTAAAGCTCCACGAGGCCCCGGCAAGGGGTGATGGCGGTCCCTGCTGTACTCTTTCGCCACAACTTTCTCTCACTCTTCCTTCTGTTGGCCTGCTCGCTTAGCCAGCGGGGTGGCATCATTTGAAGATTAAAACAATGCGAAGCGCATTCTGACCAGCGATGTGTAGCAACATCTGATAGCCTGGTCGGTCACGGTGATCACGGTGATATATATGACGCAAGGAAGAAAATGGAGAATTATGGATGCTTAGATAATATATTTGTATGATATACTGAGGTTGAAAGTTTTTTTTTATAAAAACAATACAAATAAATTATAAATTATAAAGCTCTAAAAGAAATGGCAGATGCCCAAAATCTACATATATGTTTCGATTCATGCCCCTAGGTAATTAGTAATTCTAAGACAGACAGACTGAGTGTGAGAGAGATAGAGAGAAAGATAGATAGATAGATATATGATTCAAATGTACAAAAACAAAAGACAGTGACATGTGAGGAAACAACTAGCAAGATGTACTAAGTTTGACGCTCAGGAAAAATGGAAAAGTCTTTGACGTTTCGATCCGATGCTCTTCGACAGAAAGGACTGAGAAAATGTGTGTGTGTGTGTGTGTGTGTGTGGTGTGTGTGTGCGTGCGCGCGTGCGTGTGTGTGTGTTCGTCTCTATATACTTAATGTGGGATCCGGACAAAAGCCCCCTAGGATAAAAGCCCCACGGACAAAAGCCCCACGGCTATATTTTTCGGTTATTTTTATCGTTTTTTTTTTCTTTTTACTCGTTGCAATCATTAGGCTGTGGCTATGCTGGGGCATCACCTCGAGGAATTTTTAGTCGATTGTATGGACCCCAGAATCTTTTTTAGATGATTTTCAACCAGCACATGAAGTTAAGCCGAGAAGGTCTCTCCACATGCTAGAAATAACAGCCTAATCTTTAAAATATTTTTTAAAAATAATTTTACTTAAACAAAAACGGAAATCGCTGTTGTAAAAAAAGAAGCTTTTATTTTCCAAAATTCCGATTTTTAAGAGAACAAAATATATTCAACCGAAAATAATACAATAATAGAACATAAGACTCTTCACTACTCAATGTATATATTGTCTGAATTCTAACAAAAGGGAAAAACATTTACTTCAAGAAACGTGTAGATAGATAGAAACGATAAGAAATAGGTTTGAACGACTAGGCTTCGGCGCCATAATTCTGTTAGATCTTCAACGGGCGGAGAAAGTTCAAAAGGTCAGCTCATTCTTATTAATCTGCAAGTGCTGAGAGAAGAAAACAAAAGACTTTAAATCTAAATTTTAAAGTGCTGATCGATGCAGTCGACTAAAAATTCTTCAAGGCGGTGCCCCATCATGCCGCAACCAAATAACTGCAACAAGTAAAAATAAAAATTTAAAAATTCTGGGGTCGCTACGTTCAACTAAAAGTTCTTCAAGGCGGTGTTCCAGCATGGCCACAGTCTAATAACTGGGATCTTTTCGGTTTGAACGGCAGTTTTTACTAGCGGTGTCATATGAAATTGTCACCCATAATTATGACCCTAGTATCGATCTAATTCATTTCAATCTGTTTTAGGGTTAGGGTTAGTTAGGGTTAGTTAGGGGTGGGGGGAAGGGTATATTTTTTTCTTCTCAAATGTAAATAAATCCAATCTGTTTCTTAAACGAGGGACATATTCATGCGGAACAGAATGTTCTTTTTTACCTCAATGGATGTCAGTGATTGGTTGAAATTGCAGAAATTGAAGAAAAAACAACAAATATCTTACAAACTATAGAATTTTCACTATAAAGCCAAGAGAAAAAGATGTTTTATAAACACATTCCACCAGTATAGGAAGTTTAAAACTTTTTAGTTACCTAGAAATTATGTTAAAAACTGCCGTTCAAACCGAAAAGATCCTATAACTGAAACAAATAAAAGGTAAAAAACATATATATATATAACTGAAAAATATAACCGTGGGGCTTTTGCCCACTTTCACACTTTAATTATGGGGCTTTTGTCCGAGGAGCTTTTTCTGTGAGGCTTTTGTCCTAAGGGACTTTTGCTCTAAGAGACTTTTGTCCTAAGGGACTTTTGTCCTACACTCATTTAATGCATATGTACAGTCTATAGGTCTGTTACAGCAGTGTTTGTTCTGAAATACACCTCTTATAGACTTGTGTTAAAAACAACTATCAGTGTGGAAAATTCGTCCTGGCAGCGGCCAGTGAGAGCACCACTTACATTTCGGCCTCTGCTGAAGACCAGATACTCTACTACAACCTATTTTTAATTAATTGAATACAATTAAAATTTCAGCGCAGTCACATTCGTCCTTTTTTAGCCAGAGTTAGTCATTTAAATATAATGATCTGTTGAAATCAGTAAATGTACAATTATAATTGATTCAACTTTCTTGGTTTACTAATGGCGACAACGCTCGTTTCTAGAATTACCTGTCCATGAAAACCTTCAACTGAAACCTTCTGTATGCACCAGTTCATCACTGGGGTACACCGTGCCGGATATCCGGCAAAGTTGTATATCGAACAACCTAAAAACCAAATATAAGTATCGCAAATACCATACAGCATAAATCCTTTATTCACTAAGATCATCTCTGTCTCTAGAGAAAACGTATCATAATTACCGAATGGCAATTAAGATCAGTTTCACTTGTGAAGGGGAGATAATCTTAAAATTCGAGAATTCTTCAAAGTTAGTTAGTTAGTTAGTTAGTTAGTTAATTTGGCTCAAAAGCAAATAGCAAGGCCATGTAGGGGGACATGGAGTTAAGTACAGGGTGGTGTTCATGTAAAGAGTTCAGGCCACTTGAGGTCCAGGGAGGCTTTGAACCAAAGCGGGTCGTCGGCATCTTTACCATCTCGTCTGGCAGCTTGTTCCACGGATCCGCAACCCGGACGGAGAGAAAGCTCCTCTCCTTCGATGAGATAAATCGTCGCAGGTAGAGCTTTTCGGAATGACCCCGCAGCCGACGCTCTGGAGCAGGAGTGAAGAACCGCTCTTTCGAGAGAGGTACCACTTTCCGCTTATGATGTTGTGGGCGAGAATGAGATCACTACGGCGGCGGCGGCGTTTTTCAAGAGAATAAAGGTCGAGCGTCCTCAGCCTTTCTTCGTAGGACAAATTTTTGAGACCATGAACCATGCGGGTAGCCAGCTTCTGGACTCTTTCGAGATGCTGTATGTCTTTGAGGAGATAAGGAGAAGAGGCTTGAACCCATACTCCAATATGGGTCTCACCAGCGTGACATAGAGTGGTAGGAATATGGCTGCTGTGAGCATTCCGAATGACCGTCGAATCAAGAACAGAATTCCGCGTGCTTTGTTGGCAGCATGGATGGACGCACTGGGCCGAAGGCGAAAAGGAGGAATCCACCAAGATACCTAGGTCCTTTACCTGATCGGTCCTCTCCAGCAGCAGACGACCCGGCTCGAAATCAAGTTGAGTTGCAGGAGTAGAGCCGACAGCAGATGACAGCACTTTGACACGTTCAGACACAGTCCCAATCGTTAGACCACTTCCAAATTTGGTGGAGGTATCGACGAAGATCCTCTATATTACCGCGAGGAGCGGACCATTTGATATCGTCGGCAAATAGAGGGTGTGTTGCGTGAGGTCGTCGGGCAAGTCATTTATGAAGATTAGGACAACAAGGGCCCAAGCACTGAACCTTGAGGCACGCCACTGCTCGCACTGGAGACGTCGGACCGCGAACCATTAACTTGGACTTGGAAGGAAGCGATCTGAGAGGAAGGCACCAACCCATCGTACATATCGGATGGAAACTATATGCTTGAAGCTTGACAAGTAATAGGCGGTGGTTTACCGAGTCAAAAGCTTTGGCAAAGTCCAGTAAAACGATGTCAACAGCATCACTATCATCGAGGATGCGCGTCACCAATTCTTCCATTACTAGTAAGTTGTTCAAGCATGATCTCTTCGGCACGAAGCCGTGTTGGGAATCAGAGATAGAGGCTGTGTTTAGGAGGGGAGCATCATACTTTTCTTAAGGATGGTTTCGAACATCTTGCTGATTATTGATGTAAGGGAAACCGGTCGGTAGTTAAGCGGGTCTTCGCGGCTCCCTTTCTTGAAAATTGGGCAGATTATCGCTGTTCTCCAGTCTGCAGGTATAACACCCGTCGCCAATGACATATTGAATAGTCGCGTTAAGGGCTCGCAGATGACCGGAGCCAACGCTTTGATAACCCGTTGGTGTATGCAGTCAGGGCCGTGACCCTTGTTGACATCGAGGCCTTGAATAACACGTTTGACTTCGTCCCGCGTGATGACCAATCGAAGCATTGGAGGTACCGATCTATCAAATGGAGGGGGTTCACGACCATCATCTTGTTTGAAAATAGTTGAAAAAGCCTCGGCAATAATTGACTCTGTTGATAAGGGTCCTCAATCGATACGCCTGTTGAGTCTACCAACGTTGCAATCTGGTTGTTCAGCGGGAATTCCTGGACATGGGCGACGAAGAAGGTTTTGTGGATTGCTACTGGCATTTGCCGCGATTTTGTATTCATAACTGAAGCGTTCTTTCTTTTCAATTTTCACGGCTCGGTCTCGTTGTGTTTTGTACACCTCAAAAGCTGCAGTCGAATCCAGATTTTTGAATTCAGCCCAAGCAATAGTTGACGTACCATTAAGGAAAAATTCACCATCATCATCATCATCATCATCATCATCATCATCATCATGATCATCATCATCATTATTATCATCTTCATCATTATAATCATCTTCCTCATCACTATCCTCATCATCATCATTGTCTGGAGATAAGAGGAAAATCGTGGGCTCGTGTTTTTGGTTAAATAACCATCATCGACACGACAGTTGTTCGACACTATCTCTGGTGGCCAAGGGACAGGTTTATACAAAAAAAGAGTAGAGGACATTTATTGCTCAGGTAATTTGCATTTCAGAGTGGCCAGTAGCATGTATTTGAACGACATAGAAAAATACAGGTATAGGCGAGCTGGTAGAAACGTTAGCACGCCGGGCGAAATTCTTAGCGGTATTTCGTCTGCCGCTACGTTCTGAGTTCAAATTCCGCCGATGTCGACTTTGCCTTTCATCCTTTCGGGGTCAATTAAATAAGTACTAGTTACGCACTGGGGTCGATATAATCGACTTAATCCGTTTGTCTGTCCTTGTTTGTCCTCTCTGTGTTTAGCCCCTTGTGGGTAGTAAAGAAATAGGTATATCAAACCCTTCCCTGTTTAATGAGGTTTCTGTGCGTAAGGTAGTTTAATAATGTTGGAGTTGATGAAATTGCTGTCAGACAAACCTTTAATTAATGGCGTTCCATCCGTGGCGTCTTTGCTTTTAAAATCTAATGTGTTTTTTTTTCTTCTTCTTTTTAAGAAGTTCTTTAAGAGTGTTGTTCGGTTTGGCTGTTATATTTTATTCCTTCGTTGGTTCGCTGCTGCCGTTGTTAATAGTATTGTTGTTGTTGTTGTTAGTATACATTTTACGCCGTCAGTTTAGAGGTATCTATGATCATATTATCCAGTGTAACTGTTTCCTCATTCAAGACGGTATGATTTGGGAGGGATTTGGTTACTGTTTTTAGTGGGTCTATCGGTAAGGGTTCCCTTTTCTTTTCTCACGCTATTGTTACGACTGGTGGTAATAGAGGATTATAACATCTTCGGCTGGAGTTTCAGGTGGCTTTGCTTAGTCACATTACCGTTCTTATTGATAGTGACACAATGGCGCTGTCGTTGAACAGTTTCGAATTTAGGAGGGGATGCGTGTGGACGGTGATCTTTTTGTTGTTTTTATTGTTGTTGGGGTAGTGCTAGTGATAATGTTCAAAGGTGATGACATAAGATAGTTATATTGATGATGATGATGATGATGATGATGATGATGATGATGATGATGAGGGGAGGAGGAGGAGGAGGAGGATAGCGATGCTGGTTATATTGTGGTACGGTGGGAGTGTTGGTAGTGATGCTGATGATTTGATGATGAAATGACGATGATGATGGTGGTAACGAAATTTGCTCAAGGAATGCAAACCCAGGACCAACCCAGGTTGTTCAAGTCATTTTCATTGCCCCCACCCAGCCAAAAAGGTGTAAGGGGGTGCTTCCACCTTATGCACTCTCTGTTCTCGAGCCTATGACCAGTGGATGATGATGATGATGATGGTGGTGGGGGGGGGGTCATGTGGTGATGACGATGACGATGACAATGATAACGGTAGTGATGGTGTGGTTATGGTGATGATTTGATGATAACGACGACGACGATGATGATGACGACAATGGCGATGACAACGATGATGATGATGTGGATGCAGATGGCATGTGTGTGGTGAAGGCAAGGATTAGTGTCGCTGTTGGTTAAGTGCTGATGGAGACGACCATAAAAGTTAGCAGTAACAGTGACGTAGTTGCAGAGAAGAGAGTAGTAAGAGGAGGGGGAAGGACTTTACGAACAAAGAAAGCTACAAAACTCGTTTAAAGAAACAATGAGAAGAGTTAGAGGTAGATGGATGGAAAAGTGGTGGTGGTGGTCATCATAGGCGGGCGGTGATAGTGACGGTAATAAGCAGGTGGAGATGGCGATTGGAGGGATGGGGTTGTATTGATAGGGGGGAAGGCGGCGGGGGTGAGCTATGGTAGTATAGTAATCTTGGCGAGTAGATGGGGACGGTGGTCAGACAAGCTTGTGCTCGGGTCAAGACCCGACTTTCAATTGACCAGAGCGCCGTCTACTGGACAACAATGAACGTACGCAGCTGGCATGGTGCTAAGCTGAAGGTGAAGAGGTCAGCACTATAAAAGAAAGTAATTTGGATAAATGCGTGGACAGTGAGACAAGAGTGGCGGGAAGAGGAGAAGAAAGTGTTAGGATGATCAGAAAGTGGAAAAAAGGAACAGAAAGTGGTCAGGAATAATTTTAGAGCCATTTAAACTTTCACCACACCTACATGCTTGAGATAAAGTCATACATGCACGCATTAAACATTCTTACTTTAATACACACACACACGCACATACACACACAGGCATGTATATACAGAATGTCTGTACGCATGCATACATCTGTATGCCTATGTGTTTATGTTTATATATATATATATATATAATATATATATATATATTGCGCGTAGGTGTTGCTATCAATTTATATATGTGTATAGAGGTAGGTACGTACATATATTTTTATATATATGCATATGTTTTATTTATTTATTAATATATATATACATAATATATATATATATATATATACATACACGCACACAGATTATGTGTATATCTATATATCTATCTATCTCTCTCTCTCTCTCTCTCTCTCTTATATATATATATATATATATATATATATATATATATATATGTATGTATGTATTCATATATATATATATATATTATACACACCCATATATATATATATATATATATATATATACACATATATATATACACACACTATATAAATTGATATCAACACCTACGCGCATATAATATATATATATATATATATAATACAACAACGCACACAGATTATATGATATCTATCTATCTATCTATATATATTCATATATACTTATGTATAAGTATGTATATATATATATATATGTGTGTGTTGTATGTTTTATGTCTTGTTATTTTCTTTTGCTGCAGTTGAAGCTAGTTGCCAACAAAATGACAAGACTTTTTCAAGTTAAGACAGTTCGCGGTTTTGCAAAATATGTGTTTGAATTGGTTTGTTCAGGTATGTATAGGTGTATGCACCTGAAGTTACATTGTATGTTGAGACGTCTCTTTAGTGCTTCGATGTATTTGCTAGAGAGAGAGAGAGAGGAAGAAAGAGAGAAAGAGAGATCATCTCATCATTGTTCAATTGTTCGACCCGTGGTCGAGACAATGGAATTTAACCATGCTACGCCAGACTTCACGGTCCATCATGGCATTACGGAGGTCCTGTTGCTGGATGCCTGTATCCCTGGAGATTTACATCAGGGTAGGATGTTGCGTGCGCCCCTGGTATTGCGATAGAGAGATAG
>NW_021827279.1:5000-10883 GCF_006345805.1 Octopus sinensis | reverse complement strand
GAGATCACCATGTCGCGCACATATGGTTGTGATGATGCATGTGCCTAGTGTACCTTATCAGCAAGGTAGTCATGATGGGTATACTGGGCTTCGTATATTTTACCCCAGTGTCACTTTGATGGCGTGCAATTATAATAATAATAATATTAATAATAATAATAATAATAATAATAATAATAATAATAATAATAATAATATATAAATATTTAATTCAATTAGAGGTTATGTTAGCCTTATGAAGGGATGGTGTCATCCAAAGAAATACTGGTTCAACATCTACTATTTCGGGGAGAATTTATTTCTTTAAAATAGTAGGTGTGTATATGAACTGTAGTTCTACAAAAAAACATACAAAATACCTAAGGGTATTGTTTTTCCCTTTGAAGAGATCATGCTTAGAAATATGAACTTAAATATGAACTTAATTCACTGTGTGTAATTGAAACAGCTGTAAAGGAGAATGATAGATTTGGTGTTGATAACTCTTATTAACTTCAGTCTCCATTTTCTTCTTTTTCCTACACACACACACACACACACACATACACCACACATATATATACACCATAACATACATACCACACATACACATATAATATATATATATATATATATATATATATATATATATATATATAATATATATAAATAAATAAATATATATACATATGGTGGTGCTATTAAGTTAGACATGGCCTGGGCCAATAATGGCCGAAACCTATCAAAGTATCAAAGTATCAAAGTATACAAAATGGGACAAGAACGCAAAACATACAGAAAATTAGGTGATACAAAAAGAGGACAACAAAACATCCAGATAGAAGATACAAAGAAAACAAGGACGGATCATTCGGAGTTTTCTTTCCTCAGTCGAGTTCCAGATTATCTTTGCAATTTCGGCTGGTTATACTCGAGATTGCTCCAATCTGGCCAGCCCGAAGGAAAAACTAAGCTAAGAGCATTAGATTCCGTGGAAGAAAGCAGCGAGTTAATACGAAAACAAGGACGTAAAAAACGGAGCAAGTTACACAAATACAAATAACAGGACATAACAACTAAGGACGAATTAAATTAAGCTGGCGTGTGTGGAAGTAAAGCCTTGCGGCAGGGATACAAGATTTCACAGGCACAGGGAAGAATATAGATATTGCACGGACAACGGCCGAACAAAGGAAGAAACGTCAGGCTTGGCCGAACACCGGTCTCGTGGGAATATGTGTGAAGGTGCATGCCTCAGTGGTTAGGGCGTCGAGCTTACGATCGTGAGGTTTTGAGTTTGAATCCCGGACCGGGCTGCGTGTTGTGTTCTTGAGCAAGACACTTTATTTCACGTTGCCCCAGTTCACTCAGCTGTAGAAATGAGTTGCGACGTCACAGGTGTCAAGCTGTATCTGCTGTTGCCTTCCCTTGGATAACACTGGTGGAGTGGAGAGGGGACACCGTATGTCATGGTTTACTGCTAGTCCCTCTATAAACAACCTTGCCCGGACTTGTGCTTGGAAGGGTAACTTTCTAGGTACAATCCCATGGTCAGTTATTACCGAAGGGGCTCTTACCTCATAATATATATATATTATATATATTATATATATATTATATATATAATATATATATATATATATATATATATATTATATATATATATATATATATGGGGGGTATATCAATGTGCAAACTAACCCAGCTGAACCCTCTTTTACTGTTCACGAATAACTTGCTTATCTCCATTTATTAAATAGAGTGTTGCCTAAAATCTAAAGATATATTCTGTGTAAGAACATTTTATTGAATTATAACCTTTTTTAATACATACTACAAAATGTGTTCTACGTAGTGTAGCGGTAAATGTTGCTAAAAAGGAAAACTTGAATTACAAGATAATTAAGGATCGCATTCAAATGAAACATTCAACATTTATTAGTGGGCTGAACGAAAAACTATATCCACAAAATTTATTTTAAAATGTCCCCGCTTCTTTGTTGATACAACGCTTTAAACGCTGAAGTTATTCATATATTGCGGTACGTACAATTTAAATTGGAAAATTGGTCGTCGCAGCGACAAGGGCGCGCTTAACAGAATCCACAGTTTGTAATCAACAGGATTCAAATCCGGACTCCTAGACGGCCAATCTGCCGCCTTCGTGAAGTCAACCACTCCTGAGTTACCTTGGGTTTGTGCTCTGGGGCTGAGTCCTACTGGAAGCTCCATTCTTTGCCATTGAACAAGAATTTGTTACCTTCCAGGACATCAGTGATGTACACACGAGCTGTGATTTCCTCCCTTTTTTCACATAAATGAACACAATCACTCTTCCGTAAAGCACACCCCACCAAACCATGACTGAAGCAGAGTGATGGCCTATTTGAACTATGTGAATGACCTCAGAAGCTTTTTTAGAGCTGTGGGCGTACACCCTGTCATTTTGATGGTTCTAGCTTTCTACGGTGAAAATTTTGTCATCAGTGAAAAAGATGTTTCAATGAGCACTGCCTGCGTACCGGAGAAGAAGCTGTTGGAATCTTCTCACTCAGATTGCTTTCAATGAAGGAGTTAACATGTATCCGGTACATCATTGAAATGCCCACATATTTTGATCTTCCCTGGTTAACCTAAATATCGATCTGGGCGAAACTTCCATCTCTCTAGCCATGAATTTTTACTTCCTCACACGTTTTCTTCGAATTCTGTCTCCAACAGTTTTGACCTACATGGGAGTCCTTACAGTGCGAGCACGACCTTTCCTTGAGATGTCATACATAGCCTGATGATCTACGAACCTCTTTGTGGTGCGATACTCAATCATCGTGACCTACTTTTAAAGACCAACAACAATTATACCGTTTTCTTTGATACTCCATTCCATTGTTAAATACAAAAATTAGATTACTTAACACCTGAAATTCAATGCAGAAGGTTATTAGGCGCAGGAGTAGCTGTGTGGTAAGTAGCTTGCTTACGAACCACATGGTTCTAGGTTCAGTCCCACTGCGTGGCACCTTGGGCAAGTGTCTTCCATTATAGCCTCGAGCCGACCAAAGCCTTGTGAGTGGATTTGGTAGACAGAAACATATATATATATATATAGATATATATCTGTGTATTTCTGTGTCTGTGTTTGTCCCCCCAACATCGCTTGACAACCGATGGTAGTGTGTTTACATCCCCGTAACTTAGCGGTTCAACAAAAGAGACCGATAGAATAAGTACTAGGCTTACAAAGAATAAGTCCTGGGGTCGATTTGCTCAACTAAAAGCGGTGCTCCAGCATGGCCGCAGTCAAATGGCTGAAACAAGTAAAAGAGTAAAAGAGTTAATGAAATTATACAAAGGAAAAATATTTTAGGTGCAAAAACGTATGAAAATTTAAAGAAGATTTGTAACTGTATCGATGTTTATACTTGGTAGAGGCGAATCTGCTTATCTCAGTTACCTATGTGCCTATTAATAATATGCTATAAGCTGTGTTTTCCGAGGAGAGTTCAGAATTTTATTTAATTTATGATGATATCCCAACGCAGGACTGAAACTTACTCAGCTCATCCTTCAGTTTCCGTAAATAGATTTTATATATAATATTTGTAGGCGCAGGCGTAGCTGTGTGTTAAGTGGCTTGCTTACGAACCACATCGTTCCGGGTTCAGTTCGACTGCGTGGCACCTTGGGCAAGTGTCTTCTACTTGGCCGACGGAAACTGAAAGAAGCCCCTCGTATATATGTATATATATGTATGTGTGTGTATATGTTTGAGTGTCTGTGTTTGTAACCCCCTCCCCACAACACACAAAACAATCTCAGAGGAAGTCATTTACATAGGGATAAATGTCCAGAAAAATACGTAAGGTGGAGCTGACACAAACTCTTTTATTATTATTATGAGTTCAAGGGGCCTACAATAGAAAAATAGGACGCTACAATGAGATCTAGATGGACATTAGTGTACAGAAGAATAAAAATAGATATGATCAAAGTATAGGCTTTGTTTAGCCCGACCCTATAGTAGAAGACACTTGTCCAAGGTGCCTCTCAGCGGGACTGAACCCGAAACCATGTGGTTGGGAAGCAAGCCTCTTGCCACACAAGCACTCCTGCGCCCATATATATATATATATATATATATGTATATATACACAGACACACACAAATGATTTTCCTGGAACACATAAATGTATGGAAGGCCATTCTGACCTGACATGTTTCGTGACTAATTGACTACATCTCAGTGATAACTACTTCCCATCCCCTGCCCCCTGTTTACAAGGATACGAGGATACTGAATAGTAAACACTATTGAAATCATTAGAAAAATTCAGAATGCAACTGAAGTGCACCTATTAATTAGTATATAGCTTTTTTTATGAACGACGTGATGACTTAATTAATACTTGTCTTATGCCCAAAGAGCATGTATATGAAAGCTGAAATCATATTTAATTGTTTAGGTAATTTAAGTTATAGTTAGCTTCCATTTTATAATGTTTCTTAATTGTGAAGATAAATCTAAATGAAATTAACCTGTAGTATATAACGCCTACGTTTTAGAAAGCAAACAAGCGTAGATACATTTTGATAGCTCATTCTACATAGATGATTAAAGGAGTTCATCTTTATAAATTCGTATCTGATCAGCGTCAGAGAGCGGTTTTATTTTTCCATCGTTTGAAGTAACTGTTAGAAATATTTTTTAATAATCTTGATTTTCTTACTTATATCTCATTCTTCGATTTGACGCTTTTCTAAGGATTCTTGTTTGGACCTCATTTATCTCATAAAATATCACAATTTACACTTATTTTTAACTTATTTTCAATTATCTAATGTATCACTCTCTAACTACAGTTTTTCAAAACATCTACACACTTTAACTAAAATAATTTATTTAAAAAGATTTATTTTAGAATTTTTCGTTGTCCTTTAATTGTTCATAAGAAACCATGTCTTTCTTCACGGTTGAGCCTTTGCCGCACTGAATATTGCAGTAAGCAGTAATTTTGCAAATTTATCAATTTTATTATCATATTTTGCTCAAATTAGAGTTTTTACTTGTTAGAATTACCTTTCTGTTTGCAAGACGGCCAAATGTCTTTTTACTGGATATATTTTTTAAAATACTTTATTCTCTTTCATGAAGACGAATTTAACGCATTAACTACCACTGATAGTTCATTGCAAACTTCACACCGCTGCCATATGCACCACCAGTGGTACATTTTCATAATTTGAGAATATATTTCTATTTTTTAACTTTTACATGCTTTCGAAGATATTTAAATGAACATGAGTGCTTAAAATTTAATTATGAAATATTGTAAAAATCTAAAAAACTTATAATTTCATTTAATTAAGCAACGAGAGCAATATTACAGTTCTATGTTTAAGAGATGAGGAATTATTTACATTATTTACATTTGACGAATATTTGTCCTCACTTTGTGTGTTGTTAACACAACGTTTCAGCTGGTATACCTTCCAGCCTTCATCAGGTGTCTTGGGGAAATTTCAAACCTGGGTTCTCATTCATAAAGTATTTTTCGATGTTATTATTATTATCATTATTATTATTATTATTATTATATTATTACTCAGGTCACTGCCAGGAATCGAACTCAGAATCTTGGGTTTAGTAGCCGGCGCTCTTAACCACTACGCCATATGCCCGCAATATTGCACGAAATAGTGACATAACCGGTTAGTTCCAGTAAGAGGTTGTATGGGTCGAATGTTAATATCTACGTTTTATTATCATTCTGCTGGAAATTAATAAGCATTAATTTTTTTCCTACCGACTACTTTTAGGTGAAAACATCTGATTCGTTCATCTCATGGCTAAACTTCTTGACCTCATCAATAACCTTCTGGAACCAAGAAGTTGAGCCACAGAGA
>NW_021827278.1:0-10608 GCF_006345805.1 Octopus sinensis | reverse complement strand
ATGGATGCTAAGTATAGGCTAACGCACCATAGCTTAAAATGTTATGTACTCTGTACTTCGAGTCTATTGATAAGGTCATTGACATGATTTTGGTTCCGTCTTTAAAAAAAATCATACCCCATCAATTTTAAAATCATGGCATGCGCTCAGTGATGTTAGCGGACTATCAGACACCAATGTTTCGGCTCAACTTCACCTCCTCAGTGCCGGAAAACCCATAGGATTTGCAACAATGTTTCTACCAAAAAATCCTTGAGGAAAACATTACGTCAATGATGGAAAACATTACGTCAATGATGTTAAACATACGTACTGCTACCTGGATTTTGCCACACAGCAATTGTTAGTCCAGGTGAATGTGCCTCGTAGGCTTGTGTGTATACAATCGTGTGCACGAACGAAAAAGTTTGCATATGCAACATTTTAACGATGTATTGATATTTGTTTAATTGAAGAGTTTAATTGTAAAATTTCATATTTTAAATGATACACATAAAAAAATCGAATGGCTGTGTGGTAAGTAGCTTGCTTACCAACCACATAGTTCCGGGTTCAGTCCCACTTCGTGGCACCTTGGGCAAGTGTCTTCTACTATAGCCTTCGGCCGACCAAAGCCTTGTGAGTGGATTTGGTAGACGGAACTGAAAGAAGCCTGTCGTATATATATATATATATATATATATATATATATATATATATATATATATATGTATATGTATATATATATGGTTGTGTATTTGTATCTCTGTGTTTGTTTCCCCAACATCGCTTGACAACCGATGCTGGTGTGTTTACGTCCCCGTTATTTAGCGGTTCGGCAAAAGGGACCGATAGGATAAGTACTGGGCTTACAAAGAATAAGTCCTGGGGTCGATTTGCTCGACTAAAAAAAGGCGGTGCTCCAGCATGGCCGCAGTCATATGACTGAAACAAGTAAAAGAGTAGTGTATATTTGCTTTGGGTGTTCAATGAAGAATATGAGAAATGGTTACAGACTGCAATGTGCAAAGAAAGACAAAATTTGCAAGGATGCAAGATTCTGTGCACATTTAAAACAAAGTTTGAACGACCCTGGGGCTAAATGACAACAATTATTAGAGCCACTAGTATTGGCTACGATACTACACATAAGATAATGTAGTCCTAGATACACTATGCCAGAATAAAAGATGGGATGGTCACAGCTGGAACGTCTTTGATCATAGGTCTGTCTGGATCAGCACTGACCTGAGGTTAAACAACAATAACTATAGCCTCTAATACTACCTACTATACTATACTTTATATAATGTGATTCTAGATACACTAAGCTTGAATAAAAGATGGGATGGTCACGGCTGGAACATCTTTGATCATAGGTATGTCTGGATCAGGACTGATCTAGGGCTAAACAACATCAACTAGAGATTAATATTAACCACTATACTATACAATAAATAATGTAGTCCTAGATACACTACGACTTAAAGGAAAGACGGGATGGTCAGGAACGGAAACACAGCTCTAATGTGACCTGAGGCTAAACCCCACCACGGCCGCCACCAACGCCATCATCACCATCACCACTACTATCACGTCCATCACTATGATTAGCGTAGACGGAAACTGGAAGAAGCCCGTCGTATATATACATATGTGTGTGTGTGTGTGTGTCTGTTTTTGTCCCCCCAACATGACAACCGATGATGGTGTGCTTAAGCCCCCCCCCCCACACGTAACTTCGGCAGCAGAGATCGATAGAATAAGTACTAGGCTTACAAAGAATAAGTCCTGGGGACAAATTGTTCGACTAAAGGCGGTGCTCCAGCATGGCCACAGTCAAATGAGTGAAACAGGTAAAAGAGTAAGAGCAATATATATATATATATACACACACATATATACTGCATATATAAATATATATATATATATAATGCATTATATATATATATATATATATCTATATATAATAATGCATATATATATATATAAGCATATATATCTAGATAATGCATTATATATAATATAATCATATATATATATATATATATAATATGCATATATATATAATGCATATATATATATATAATGCATATATATATATTCATATATAGATATATTCATATATATATATATATATAATAATGCATATATATATATATTCATTATATATAATATATATATATAATTCATATATATATATATATATATATTATAATTCATATATATATATATATATATATATAATTCATTTATATATATAATATATAATTCATAATATATATATATAAATACTTCCATATATATATATATATAATTCAATATATATATAATGCATATATATATATATATATGCATATATATATATATAATGCCATATATATACACATACCAACCAACAAACCAGCCAACCAAGAAACCAGCCAACCAGCCAGCCGTCCGACTAGCCAGCCAGCCAGCCACTCAGCAGAGCAAACAGCGTCGACCGATGATGTATGAGTTTTTTGTAAACCTATTAACAGGGGCCATCTTTTATACGAGATTAAAGCGTGACCCGCGCAGGTCAACCCTTCATCTCTATACATTCACTTTAAGCTCTTTTATAATAATAATAACTACATAACTACCTACCCACCTTCTCCATTCCCCTCCATATTGCCTCCGCTGCATCCTTTTCTCTCCCTACAACCCACTCTCCCTCCCTCCCTCTCTCTCTCTCTCAAGTTTCTCTTCCTCTTCCTCCGCCACCCCCGATCCCATCAACATGAAATTAGTTTCACCTCGGCTTTGAGTTAAATTTTGACTTTCACATCCTTCGACCCCCCTCTCCTCCTCCTTCTCCACTCCCTTCTTCTCATCTGTCTCCTCCTCTTCCTCCTCCTGTCGCCCCTTTCTTTACTTCAATATCTCTCTACGTACCGATATCTATCTATCTATTTACCCAACCATCTATCTATCTATCTATTTACCCATCTATCTATCTATCTATCTATCTATCTATCTATCTATCTATATGTCTATCTATCTATCTATCTATCTATTTACCCATCTATCTATCTATTTACCCATCCATCCATCTATCTATCTATCTATCTATCTATCTATCTATTTTACCCTCCATCTATCTATCTATCTATCTATATCTATTTACCCATCTATCTATCTATCTATCTATCTATCTATCTATGTCTATCTATCTATATCTATCTATCTATTTACCCATCTATCATATCTATCTTTACCATCATCTATCTATCTATCTTCTCTCGATCTCTACCTGTAATTTGTTCTATCTGTGTGGCAGCCCTGTGTGGCTAATTAAAGAACATATCTATCTATCTATCTATCTATCTATCTATTTACCCATCCATCTATCTATCTATCTATCTATCTATCTATCTATCTATTTACCCATCCATCTATCTTATATCTCTATCTATCTATCTATCATCTAGCTATCTACCCATCTATCTATCTATCTATCTATCTATCTTTCTATATCTATATTTCTGTTTTTATTTTTGTAGATATACATCTAGATAGATATATTTGCATGTGTATCAAAATATATATAGACATATATATAAATACATACACATATACACACGTTTGTATACATACAGAGTCGCGTATATATATATATAATATATATATATATATATATATAATATATACATACACATGTGTGTGTGTGTGTGTGTGTATGTATTTATGTAAATATATGCATCTCTTTCAATGAAATATACGTATACGTAATTCTCTCTCTCTCTCTCATATATATATATATATATATATATATGCGGTTAAGTCTATGTCCTGTCATAGAGTGACCAACGGTTTAGCATCCACAAAGGACCTGGCCCCATGGACGGCTCCGTCAGTCAAAGACCTTATAGCTCTACGGCTGTAGAGTCAGACGAATTGTCCATGGGACTAAGCCATCAATGGATGCGAAACCATTGGTCAGTCTATGACCGGACATAGATGTAACTGCATATAAATGCATTACAGCCCTATGCTTTGGAGTATATGGCCCCTGAAAGCCCATAGGGACTCTCAGGGGCCATATAAGATTTTTAGGGGGCCACGCAACGAAATGGTAAATTTGGGATCCAGAATAGAAATTTAAGGGCCCCTGAAAAAAATTTTGGTTTTGATGTGTATATTGGTAAGTATTGCAAGAATGGTTGGGTTTTTTCTCTAACATTTTACATAGTCAAGCCTTTAGCCTTTAAACGAGCGATATCCAGCCCAAACCAACCAGATCAGGTCCCTCACACCTGCCCTACCATGTCAGTCTAAAAATAAACCATCACATTATGTTAATCAAGAAACCGCGATCCTATAACCTCGAGACCGTTTCCCTAACCACTGGGCCATTGTGCATCCACTGTATATATATATAAATATACATATATATATATATATATAATATTAGGGAGTAAATCCAAATTTACAGGGAAAAATTAGATTTAGGATTAAATCTAATTTTACAGTATAAATATATATATATATAATTAGAGATAAAACCAATATTAGGCAAATCAAACAGTGAAAAACATAAACCAGAACATAGAAATAAAATTAATTAATATAATATACAAAATATATAAAATATAAAATTCAAAATTTAAATTATTCAAATTTAAAGTTAAAATTTAAAAAATTATTTAAATTATTAATTTATACTTATAAATATATATATATATATATATATAATTTTTATTTATATTAATCAATATTATTTCTATTTATTGGTTTGTTTTTCACTGTTTGATTTGCCTAATAGTGGTTTTATCTCTAATTATATATATACAGTTCATAAATAAGGGCAAACGAAAAAATTACTAATGCCAAATATGCCGAAAAATTGGACATATTGTCCATTAACCATTAATTTTTTCACAATCCGCACGCTACTCGAAAAGAGGTCGACAGAAATTTCTTAAAAATTCCATTATTACTATATCGGACCGATTCAGAGTTAGCTACTAAGAGCCCTCTCTTCGTCAGTGATACATGTGGCAAAAGAATCTAATTTGGATCTAATTTAATATATATATATATATATATATATATATATATATATAATATATATATATATAATATATATATGCATGCATAGACACACACACACAACATGATAAATATTTTGGAGATGTGAGCACGGTACCTTGTTTCTAATGGAAAAGTGTATTATATAAGTACACAGACGTATCTTGCCGTCATCAGCAAGAGTATTGTATCTCAGCTGAGCTGACATCCTACTTATCTTTACTTGCTTCGTCCTTCTTTCCTTCCACCCATTTGTATTTTTGTATTTTTAACCTGTGTCAACTGCAGCCTGTCTAACACGAATGACATTTATTTTATTTTCTTGTTGGTTGCTGATGACAGCGTGGTATGTATATATATATATGTAATATTTTATCTACACTTTCTCGCCGAAAACCGTGTAACTGTTTCCGTGGAAACTATATCCTTTTGTTTTTATTTCAGTCATTAGATTACGGCCATGTTGGGGCCCAAGTCTGAAGGGTTTACAAATCTACCCGAAGAAATTCACGCCGGTCACTTATTTTTATAAGTCTGGCGTTCTTTTATTCGCTTTTGACGAACTATTAGATTACAGGGACGTAAACAAAACAGCACCGGTTGTGAAGAGATGATACTGGGACCATCACGAGCACAAAGACACACACATACACAAACGTCGGGCTTCACTCAATTTCCGTCATCCAGTTTCACTTCCAAAGTATTGGACAGCGTCGTGAGTGTATTAGAAGAAACTTGCTCAAGGTGCTACACAGGGAATGAACCTAAAACCGCGTAGTTGCATAGCCAGTTTCTTTACCACACAGCCATATCTATCTCTCTATCTATCTACATATCTATCTCTAAATATATACTTTGATTTATAATACAATGTATATATATATCTATACATATGTATGGACATTTTTATGTATGTATGTGCATACACACACACACACATAAATATACATATATACGTACAAACTTAACACCTATATTTGTAATGTGCGGGTATGCATGTGTGTATATATGTATATATATGTATATATATATATATATATGTATATATATATATTATATACACATATATATACGTAATAGGTACGTAATTCTGTACAACACCAAGTGATCCCTGTATACAGAGATAGATAGATAGATAGATAGATAGATAGATAGATAGATAGATAGATAGATAGATAGATAGATAGAGAGAGAGTTATATAAACGCATATATACATTCATTTCCGTTTCTACCCCATGCTCACATTAATCTACACCTCTATTATATAGCCATCTATCAATCTACAGTTTAACCCATGCCTATATACAGATTAGATATATATATAATATATATATATATATATATATAAATGTGTGTGAATATATATCAATATATATATATATATATTATGCATATTATACGTGATATGTACTATATATATTATATAAAATGTACATATATCATATATATATATATATATATATATAATTATATATATCATATACGTTGCATTCACCTATATACATACATATATACACACATATATGCATGCGGACGTATATTGGAAACTGTTGATCATATCTTTGAGTTGAAAACGTTTGATGTGTCGAAGACTGGAATCGTGGAACTAACCATGTGTGTGAAGAATGCTTTTACCATTTTCAAGACATTCCAAAGCGAAAGAGCTAAAAGATGGCTTCATCTCGGCACCGTTCCTTTGCTATAAATTAGAAATAGTCGCTCATCCCACTTTCGGCCGCTTTCATCTTCAAATATCGCTTTAGCACTCACAGACGCACGCAAACAATTGCGTACATGGATATATATATATATATATATTATTATATATATATATATATAATATATATATAATATGTATATACTCACATTTATACAGACACGCGATATGTTTATACCTACATGGAAATTATATATATATATATTTTCTCTCCCTTGCTCTCTTTTTCTCTCTATATCATTTTAATCAAACTCCTTCTCTCAATCTTTTGGTATCTATCTATGTATATCTGTCTGTCTGTCTATCTATCTATATCTGTCTATCTATCTATCTATCTATATCTGTCTATCTATCTATCTATCTATCTATCTATCTATCTATCTATCTATCTATCTATCTATCTGTCTGTCTATATCTGTCTATCAGTCTATCTATCTATATCTGTCTATCTAGTTATATCTATCTGCCTATCTATCTATATCTGTCTGTCTGTCTATACCTGTCTATCTGTCTGTCTATCTATCTGTTTGTCTAGTACTTATTCTCTCCGTCTCTTTGCCGAACCGCTAAGTTACGAGGTTGTAAACACACCAGCATCAGTTGTCAAGCGATGTTGGGGGGACAAACACAGACACACACACACACACACACACATATATATATATGTATATATATGTATATACATATATACAACGGGCTTCTTTCAGTTTCAGTCTGCTAAATCCAATCACAAGGCTTTGGTCGGCCTGAGGCTATATAGTAGTAGACACTTGCCCATGATACATACATGCATACATACATACATTATATATATATATATTACTTATTTGTGGATTAACAAGTCTACCAATGGTTTCATGTAGACAGAAATCCCTCAACAATTATCAATCCTGCTAAATGGGAATGCTAGTACTCGTCTCGTACTTGTCTCCATCATAGATGAGAATACACGAAGCTACACGAGACTGCACGGTATTTCAGCATACATAGAAACATATACGACAGAATCGAAATTTGGAAATACACGGAGTGGTGATCGTGGAAGATTTGGTTCCGAAAATATGTTCTGCTCTATTTAACAAAGTTGCGTATTATTTTACGTTAATATAGAAATTCAGTTTTCTCCATTTCCTGTTTCTTTTAGTCTTTAACTTCTATCCGTCCATTGGGTGGCACCGTGTTGAAGAGCTCATTCGACCGTACCACTTATTTTAAGTCACCTAGTCAATTCCTGATGCATTTATGCATATGCATATATATATATTCTCATCTATGATGGAGATAAGTACGAGACGAGTACCAGCATTCCCATTTAGCAGGATTGATAATTGTTGAGAGATTTCTGTCTACATGAAACCATTGGTAGACTTGTTAATCCACAAAAAAGTAATATATATATATAAACTAGGAAGGCTCGATAAGTTACGTAGAAAGAGTGACTACGAAAGTCTTTTATTCAATACTAACGATACAATATTATATTTTAATAATAATTCACTGAAAAATGGTGAGCTCACCAGGCTAGAATCGAACTCACATATGAACGCAAACATGGCTCCATGCGCATCAGATTGAGCCAAACGCTCACCCATCAATTTCAGTCAAATTTTATGCATAGATACTTAACTGTCTAGTGCTACATATAATATTTGTTAATAAATCCGGAGGCGTGATACTTACGGAGAAAGAGCAACTACGAAGTCTTGTTTATATATATATATATTATATATATATATATATATATATATATATATATATATATAAAAATGTGACCTCGTGTGTACCGTTGGCGATTTTTTTTCCTATGTCTTCCCTTCTCTGATTTTTTCCTTCTCCATGTTTCCGACGAAGAGCTCCGCTCGAAACGTTAAACCCTCCTTCTTTCCCTTCTTCCTGAGCGTCCAATACCATACTAATTTGTTCCACGTCTTCGCGTTGTTGTGTGTTTTGTGTGCTCTTCTTGTTTGGATTAACTAATATATATGTGTAAATAAATAAACATGGCGACTTTTGCTACACTCATACAAACTAGGGGTTTTCATTAAAGATTTCGCCAGACCCACTTCCCAAGAACTGGGATAAACGAAACTTTATATATATATATATACATAAGAGATAATGGTGTCATTGAGACCCAAAGGTGTCAGGTAATGCTGAATAAGTGCTATAGTTAAGTTCCAGATTGGGTAATATTGCGAATAAAGGGTTCAACGTTGGTTCTATGTTAGCGTGTGTATATAAAAAAATTTTGCGTAATAAGAGAAAAAAACCCAAGACTGTATAGATATTAGAGCATTTATCTATCTATAAATGCTCTAATATCTATACAGCCTAGAGATATTAGAACTGGTATAAACGAAACTTGGCATAATTATTAGTCCTTCTCTACATGACCACCACCAATGGTGACACACTTCTCCCCTCGCTTTATGCAGCCGTGAAGACCTCGTCTGTAGAAGTTGGTAGATCGCGTCTGGAGCCAAGACGTTACCTCGGAAATAAGTTCGGAAATAAGCATCCGGAAATTGCGCCCTCTTCAAAAAAAGAAAAAGACTCCATGGTTGGAAAGAAGAGGAAGTTAGATGATGCAATATCGGGAGAATAAAGGGGATGAGAAAGGACTTCATAGCTGCAGGAGTGTGCTTTCATCTGGGCAACAAGCGTATTGTGAACTGGGGCGTTGTCTTGGAGGAGCGGACTCCTTTGGTCAGCACGTCACGCCTCTCTGCTTTGATGGTATCCTGCAATTTCTGCAGCAGAGAGACATAATATGCCCCGTTAACTGTGGTGCCCTTTACCAGAAAATCCACTTTCACTACTCCGCACTGGTCCCAAAAGATTGTGAGCAGGAGTAGCTGTGCAGTAAGTAGCTTGCTTACCAACCATAGGGTTCCGGGTTCAGTCCCACTGCGTGGCACCTTGGGCAAGTGTCTTCTACTATAGCCTCGGGCCGACCAAAGCGTTGTGAGTGGATTTGGTAGACAAACTGAAAGAAGCCCGTCGTATATATGTATATATATATATGCGTGTGTGTGTTTGTGTGTCTGTGTTTGTCTCCCCAACATCGCTTGACAACCGATGCTGGTGTGTTTACGTCCCCGTCACTTAGCGGTTCGGCAAAAGAGACCGATAGAATAAGTACTAGGCTTACAAAGGATGAGCCCTGGGGTCGAGTTGCTCGACTAAATAAAAAAGGCGGTGCTCCAGCATGGCCGCAGTCAAATTACTGAAACAAGTAAAAGAGAGTATCATCTTGGCTACTGAGGGATGGACAGGGGCCTTCTTTGGAAGTCATGAGTTCACCTTGGCTACTGAGGGATGGACAGGGTCCTTCTTTCGAGGTGATGAGTTCTCATGCTTCCGTTCCTTCGACTGGACTTTCATATCAAGATCATAGTGATGGACCCATGTTTCATCCTGTGTGATAAGTCTGCCGAAAACCTCCTCCTTGTTTTCTTGGCACATTGCCATAAGGGCCTGGGAGCAACTGACTCGTTCCTGCTTCTGAAAAGGTGCGAGGGCCAGGGGAATCCATCATGCAGATAACTTCCGCATGTCCAAATGGTCGTCAAGGATTTTTTCCATGGACCCTATATTTATCTTCACTTCTTGGGCTAAATACCGAATAGTTATGTAACGATCCTCCAAAATGGCGACTTCAACATTATAGTTGGCGTCGTCATCAATGGCGGAATGTGGTCGTCCAGGAACAGGAGCAATTTCCACCGATATCCGACCACATTAGAACTGGCGAATTGTTGTTTGTTCCTTCTCGAACCATGCCTGGCCCTTAAGGGCCGGTTTCCCGGTTTCCTTGGCATATAGGTTCCCCGCCTGGACGGGACGCCGGTCCATC
>NW_021827277.1:5000-10988 GCF_006345805.1 Octopus sinensis | reverse complement strand
ACCACCACCACCACCACACAATCCTCGTTATCACCAACATTATTATCGCCGCTACCATCCACTGCCCCCTCCGCCATCTTGCAGTGATCTGCAACAGAATCGACAACAATGTCAACAACAAGACCTTTGCCAACAACAACACATACGTCGACTGTCATTGTCAACAATGATTAGGAACATTGCCGTTACCATGACGATAACCACCACCACCACAGCAACCACAATCACCAGTGTGTTTCAATCAGTTACAACAACAACCATCGATAACAAAATTGTATAATATAATGATTACCAGCATGGTTACCAGTACTATCTTTATCAACACTACCACCACCACCACCATCATCACCATCACCACCACCACCAATAAGATCACTATTATCATCACCACCATCGCCAGCACCATCACCATCACCAACACCACCACTGCCGCCATCAACATCAGCACTACCACCGCCATAACCATCATCATCATCACTCATACAACCGCCATCATCATCACCATCACCATCACCGCAATCAACATCACCATTATCACCATTAAAACCACCAGCACCATCACCACTACCATCAACATCACCACCACCACCAACATCCCTGTCACCACCATCAACATCATCATCCCCTAAGACAACAACCCCAACCACCAACACCACCACCACTATAAACGCCAGCAACGCCACCACCCTCTCCACCACTACCATTAACTCTACCGCAACCGTTGTCACGTCCTCATACGAAATTACCACTCGGGTTCATGGCCCACGTTATTACAATTTAGCTCCGTCTGCTCCCGTTCCATTAGAATCGAACCACTGTGACTACCACCATCACTTCCACCACCACCAACACCATTATCACCACCATCGCCGTTGTCACCCATGCCGACGCCACCACCGTTACAAAGGACTAATGACTAAATAAGTTAAGGAGCGCCATTTACATGAAATCTCCCCTTCTGAAAGAACGTCAAGATTTAGCCAAGAAAAAAAGAGACACACCTCCCCGCTCCTATCAGCAGATGATGCAGAGTAGCAGTGCTGGAATACAACACTTACATACATACACACAGCCACACACACACACACACACACACACAACGCACATATATATATATATATATATATATATATATATTTTATATTTAGTACATTCAAATATAAATACATAAAGTATGTACATATATTTGAGACATATACAAATATATACTTACATACATATATATATACACACACGTGCATATATATATATATATATATATTATATATAATATATATATATACATATGCGTGTTCGTTACGTGGTGCGCATGTGTATGCGCATGCATGTTACATAGATGTGCTGACGACCACGTTCATTATTTACAGTAGATTATACAGAGGTATATATATATAATATATATATAATATATATCTATATATATTATATATATATATATATTATAATATATATACATATACATTTACATATATATATACATATAGATTTACATATACATATACATATATATATATATACACATCATTATATGCATGTATAATTATGTTTATATACATGCATTGTCATAGGTATGTAAATATACATATATACATAGTATGTGTATATATATATTTACATGTATACAAAGTATGTATATACATACCTACATATATATATATATGCATAGATATGTAATTTACATTCATATATATATATATATATAATATATACCCCATAACTAACTCCACTTTGTTATATATATATATACATATATATATATATATATATATAAATATATATATACATACACACACATATATATATATATATATATATATACATATATATATATATATATTATATATATATATGCGTGCGTGCGTTTGTGTGTATGCATACGTATGTATGTTTGTATACGCGTTTGTGTTTATATATGTAAGTGTACTATATATATATATATATATATACACGTCTGTAAATATCTTAACATGTCCACACGCACACACACACATGAACCACCACATACACACACACATATATATATATATGCATACATATATGAACATATATATATAAGTATGAAATATGTATATACATATATATACATATATATGTACATACTCATATATATATATGCATATAAATCCGCACACATAGACATCATTACGTACACACCTATATAGCCATCAGCACATACGTACGCATATATAAAAACCTGTGTAGCACAGATTTAGCCCAAATCTATACGAAGGCATTTTGGAATATGACTTTTGCCAAGCAAGGCGAACTCACCTGCCAACATAATTTCCTTAAAATTAGGCTAAATGCCAACGTTTGCGTTGGAAAAACGCTTTATAATATTATTGACTAAAATTTGCTTAGGACTTGAGTATTTGGCGTATAAAAGCGTTTAACGTCTTTCAAATATGTTACGAAGGAATAGAAGATAAAAAAAAAAAATCAGTTGACTTTTTCACTCAGAAGGTCATTCTACTGTATATTGGTGATTCCTTGGTGATGACCTCTTTGAATGGAGTTTGAAAATGAATGAAGTACCGCATTATCTACGTTAAGAAACGAAACAAAAAAAACAAAACAAAAAAACAAATAAAAAAACAGAAGCGAAATAAAAGTGAAATAATAATAATAATAATAATAATAATAATAATAATAATAATAATAATAATAATAATAATAATAATAATAATAATAATAATAATAATAATAATAGCATAATAATAATAATAATAATTATAATAGCAATAATAAGAGTAATGGTAGTAGTAGTAGTAGTAGTAGTAGTAGTAATAATGATAATAATAATGATAATAATAATGATAATAATAATAGCAATAATAAGAGTAATGGTAGTAGTAGTAGTAGTAGTAGTAGTAGTAATAATGATAATAATAATGATAATAATAATGATAATAATAATAGCAATAATAAGAGTAATGGTAGTAGTAGTAGTAGTAGTAGTAGTAGTAGTAATAATGATAATAATAATGATAATAATAATGATAATAATAATGATAATAATAATAATAATAGCAATAATAAGAGTAATGATAATAATAATGGTAGTAATAGTAGTAGTAGTAGTACGACTACTAATAATAATAATAAGAGTAATAATAATAGTTGTAGCAGCAGTAGCAGCAGCAGTGGTAGTAGTAATAGTAGTAGTGGTGGTGGTGTTGTTGCTGTTGTTGTTGTTATTATTATTATTATTAGTGGTAGTAGTAGTAGTAGTAGTAGTAGTAGTAGTAGTAGTAATCAATAAAGAAATAGAACTGGCTACTTTATGAAAAGTAATATGTATAAAAATAATGACCTCGGTAATAAACGAATGTGAGGTGGGTGGGTGGGTGGTTGTCCTAGCGATGGTGGTGTGTCATGGCGGTGGTTATTGTATTGTTGTTGTTGTAATGGTTGTAGTGGTTGTGGTTGTGGTTGTGGTGCTGTTGCTGGTGGTGGTCATTATAGGGTTGCGCTGGAGACGAAGTTAATGTCGATGATCATGATGATGAGGATGAGGAGGAGGAGGAGGAGAAGGATGAAAACTACGATGCCGATGATGATGATGATGATGATACCGATGATCACGGTGATGGTGTCGATGACGCAGATAATGTGGTAAATGTCGACAACAATAGATAATTGCGACAATAAGAACTATATATATATATATATATATACACCCACACACATATATATATATATTTATATATGTATATATATATATATATATATATATATATATATAAATATGAATATGTAATATATATATACATACATATGATATATATATATATTGAGATTATATATATATATATATATGTATATATATAAGATATATAGATATATGTATATATATATATATATGTATATATATATATATACACACATATATATATATACACAGAGAAGATAATAGATATTTATACATATAATTATATGTATATGTATATGTACATACACACATATGTTATACGTATATGTAATTATTTTATGATTAGATATAAAAAAAATAAGACAAAGAAATCTTTTGTCTATAAATTGGCCATAAAATGGAGTCACACATGAATTAATAGATACCTCATTATTTTTTAGCTTAAAATAAAATACAACTTATGTTGCCGTTTCTGTTGCTATGTTGGTGTTTGTTGCTATGCTACTATTGTTAATTAGTTTTTTTGCTTTTTTGGTATTTTTTTTTAAGTATCAGTTTAAACTTCGCTGTGATTATGTCATCCCTGAAATATATTTGACATTTACTTGACTATCATCGTTCGTACTTCCAAGTGATTTCTGTAGATGTTCTGTCATTTTGTTATAATATGCATTTGATCTTCTTTAACCCAACGACCAACCAACCAACTGAAGGTGCAAGAATTGAACCAACGAAACACCAATCGTGTAACAATCAAGCTTTCATCAGCATCATTGCTCGACCGTGGTCGAGGCAATGGAGTTTACCATGTTACGCCAGACTTCACGGTCCATCATAGCATTACGGAGGTCCTGTTGCTGGATGCCTGTATCCCTGGAGATTACATCAGTGTAGGAGAGTGTGCGCCTTCTGGTATCGCGAGTAGATGGCTTCCAGAGGAGAAGAGTAGAAATTACCTAGTTTTCAGCTTTACAACAATGTCCAGCAAACTGGACTCTCCTACCTTTCACAAGAGATGACACAGGTGGTAGTTACCCATATATTTGTACTTTGGTTGGATGACGCTTCCACGAGAGATTTTGAGCTCTCATAAGGAGGCGAGTGTAGGTTCCATCCAACTGCCTCTCAAGCTTCTTTGATAACGTCCAGGTTTCCGAGGCATATAGGAGAATTGGTTCGACTGTGGCTTTGAAGATTTTTAAGTTTGAATAACTAAGTGTTAATGGTAATTTCGTATGAGGACGCGACAATGGTTGCGGTAGTGTTAATGGTAGTGTTGGAGACGTTGGTGGCGTTGATATTGGTGGTGTTGGTAGAGGTGGTGCTGGAGGCGGTGATAGTGCTGGTGTTGTTGGTGGTTGTGGTTGTCGTCTTGGGGATGATGATGTTGATGGTAGTGGTAGGGTTGTTGTTGTTGGTGGTGGTGATGGTAGTGGTAGTACAGGTGATGATGGTGCTTGCGGTGATAATGGTGATGTTGATGTTGATAAGCTGCAAACAAACGACCAAGCAACCAATTTATGAAACAACCAACCAACAAAAAATTATGCGCCAACTGCGCTAACTGTCTAACCGTCCGTCGTGAGCACCAAGCGACCAAGCCATCGACCAACTACCGAAAGGGCCAGCCAAATTAAGGACCAATCGAGAGAGCAAACAACTAAAGGAACAAAGAGGAACCAAACTGGGTATTCAACCAATCAAATATCGAACACATGAAGGAACGGACTCATTTACAAACCAAACATATTCTAACAATATTGGTCTTTATGGCCAATTTTCATGAAATAAAGAAGCTTGCTTCAGCAGAGTTCTGGGTTCAGTCCCAATGCGTGGCACATTGGACAAGTGTCTTCTACTAAGCCTCGGGCCGTCCAAAGTTTTGTGAGTGGATTTGGTAGACAAAACCTAAAAGAAGCTCATTGTATATATATATATATGTGTGTGTGTGTGCGTGTATCTCAATGTGTGTTTGTGTGAGAGAGAGAGAAAGAGCGTGTGTGTGTGTGTGTGTGTGGTGTGTGTGTGCGTGTGTTTTTCTGTGTCTATACCCCCATCATCGCTTGACAGACGATGTTGGTGTGTTTACGTCAATGTAACTTAGAGGTCCGGCAAAAGAAACGATAGGATAGTGCTAGGATTGCAAAGAAAAAGACTAGGGTCGATTTGATAGACTAAAGTCACTGCTCCAGCATGTCTGCAGTGAAATGACTGAAACAAATAAATGAATGAATACACATACAGAGAGAGAGAGAGAGAGAGAGAGAGAGAGAGAGAGAGAGAGAGAGAGGGGAACAGAGAGACCGAGAGTCAGAGTGACTAAGATAGATAGACAG
>NW_021827276.1:5000-7500 GCF_006345805.1 Octopus sinensis | reverse complement strand
ATAGACAGACAGATAGATAGATGATAGATAGACAGACAGACAGACAGACAGACGACAGAACAGACAGACGATAGATAGACAGACAGACAGACAGACAGACAGACAGACAGACAGACAGACAGATAGATAGATAGATAGATATACAGACAGACAGAGATAGATAGATAGATAGATAGATAGATAGATAGATAGACAGACAATCTCTCACACATACACACACACTCATGCATAACACAGACACATGTATGCGTATGAGTGAGGAGAGAGAGAGAGAGAGAGATATGGAAAGGAAAGAACTGGTTGGCGAAAGACACTAACAGAGCGACAGACCGACAGACAGGCAAACGGACCGACAGATGAAACAGACGATCAGTGATGGACATAAATACCAACAGACAGACAGAAAGTGAATGACAGCCTGACAGCCGTGGAGGGGAAGTTGGGAAGGGGCAGAAATTGGGGAAGAGAGTCAGTGACAAACATACGTTATGGCAGCCCCATCCTCCACTTCCCATTCCTTGCTAACCACCACCACCACCACCACCACCAGCGCCAACACCAACACCAGCACACATTTTTGTATTAATTGAATGGCTTCTGAACGTTGCAATTTCTGATTGCTTAAGAAGCTGTCATCCATGACAACCACTTAAAGAAATAACCAACAGCAGCAGCAGCAGCAGTAACAGCAGCAAGGGCAGAAGCAGGGGCAGCAACAGTAGTAGTAGTAGTAGTAGTAGTAGTAGTAGTAATAGTAGTAGTAGTAGTAGTAGTAGTAGTAGTAGTAGTAACAGCAGCAGCAGCAGCAGTAGTTGTAGCAGCAACAGTAGTAGTAGCAGCAGCAGCATAGTAGTAGTAGTATAGTAGTAGTGTAGTAGTACAGCAGCACAGCAGTAGTAGTATAGTAGAGTATAGTAGTACCAGCAGCAGTAGCAGCAGCAGTAGTAGTAGTAGTAGTAGAAGTATGGTATAGCAGCAGCAGCAGCAGTAGTAGTAGTAGTGTAGTAGTAGTAGTAGTAACAGCAGCAGCAGCAGTAGTAGTATAGTAGTAGTTAGTAGTAGTAACAGCAGCAGCAGCAGTAGTAGTAGTAGTAGAAGTAGTGGTAGTAGCAGCAGCAGCAGCAGCAGTAGTAGTAGTAGTAGTAGTAGTAGTAGTAGTCGTAACAGCAGCAGCAGCAGCAGTAGTAGTAGTAGTAGAAGTAGTGGTAGTAACAGCAGCAGCAGCAGCAGTAGTAGTAGTAGTAGTAGTAGTTGTTGTAGTAGTGGTAGTAGCAGTAGTAGTAACCGTAGCGGTGGTGGTGATGGTGGTGGTGGTGGTGATAGCAGATGTAGTAGTGGCGACAGCAGCGACAGTAGTAGTGACGGTAGTTGTTGTAGCAGTTGTAGTACTCGTGGAAATTAATCCATGCCGTTAAAAACACAGAAACTTACATAGAAATACCCACAAGGGGCTAAACACAGAAGGGACAAACAAGGACAGACAAACGGATTAAGTCGATTACATCCATCCCAGTGCGTAACAGGTACTTAATTTATCCACCCCGAAAGGATGAAAGGCAAAGTCGACCTCGGCGGAATTTGAACTCAGAACATAACGACAGACGAAATACCGCTAAGCATTTCGCCCGGCGTGCTAACGTTTCTGCCAGCTCGCCGCCTTATATAGAAATATATAGCCTTATGTGCATGTCCTTCCAGCTCTGAGCTTGATTTTTATTTCTATTATTCAGAAAATGGGAAAGTATGAAACAGATCTCATTGCAGAACTGGTACTGCATTTAACCTCCCCTATACAGTGAAACACAGTCGTCCTCAGTTTTATTTGAACTCACAACTCTCAGAGCCGAATTGAATGCCGTGAGGCAGTCCATGCGGTGCTCTAATGGCGCAGTGAATGCGTCTTCCGAAAAATGAGAAGGTACATTTGATAAATTAACAATAGATATATTTTGTGTAAAGACGATTAGATTGTCAGTTCTGCAATGTTTTTCATCATACATTCATTTGAACGGGTTGACATGGGTTGAAACTATCACAATATCGCGAATGCTCAGCTAATGAGAGGAGCCTTTACATATTCTCCAGACCTGCTAGTAATAAAGAAAATCGACGGTACAATAAATAGCAGTTTAATAACAATGCTCTGTATTGTGGGCACAATGATAACGATAAAGACAACAAGATTATCAAGAAGTGCAAAGTAGAACGACAAACGAACGTATCAAGCGGAGATACGTTTGGTTTATTAAATAAAATATTTATAGTCTACAATGTACAAAATCACGTAAGCAATGACATATATCTGTGTTATATTTAAATATGTATGGAAAAGTGTTAGAACATTCAAATATAAGAAAAGATGTAAACATGAACTTTCAGACGTTTTTGCAGTTAACAAAACATTAGCTATTTATCAAATGTCGTCGTATGAACGGTGGTAGAGAGTCGTTATTGTTTAGTCTTAGATCAGCCTTAGACGCTCCAATGTGGCCATCCCGTT
>NW_021827276.1:0-2500 GCF_006345805.1 Octopus sinensis | reverse complement strand
GACCACAGCCTTGTGAGTAGATTTGGTAGAAGGAAATTGGGAGAGGCCCGTCGTATATATATATATATACGTGTGTGTGTGTGTGTGTAAGCAAGAAGCTTGTTTTCTAACTTCATGGTTCTAGGTTCAGAACCACTGCGTGGTATCTTGGGTATGTGCCTTTTACTATAGCCTCCGGCTGTCGAAATCCTTGTTATTTTATAAACAAACGCAAAAGGCTTTAATATATAATGTCATATATATATGACGGGCTTCTTTCAGTTTACGTCTACCAAATCTACTCACAAGATTGTGGCCTGCCCAAAGCTACAGTAGAAGACATTTGGCCAAAGTACATCACACTGGGACTAAACTCTAAACCTTATCAATGAGAAGGAAGCTCCTTAACAAGCTATGACTTTAAATGCCTGATTCATATTTCTGCATCGAATAATATGCGTATGCAGCCATTTTGTTTCATCAAGTCTCTCGTATCAAAATTTAGTCATGGTTACAAATAAAATTTGACATCGATAAAACTGGGACATACAAAAACTTACTTAAATGTTTACTATTGGGCTTTCTTTAAACATTGTTTGGAATTATGAAGGAAGGGTCAATCAGTTTGTTGTCTTATGGGATAGCTTACTGTCATTTAAAACTGTATGACGTATGTGCCTCCTGTGAATTATCAATAACAATATAAGTCGTTTCCAAAGAGAAGCCGTCAAAACACCTCAGAAACTCTTCTCGTCGAGAAATTAACAATAATTAAAAGTGATATTATGTATATTATAGTATAATTGGGAGTTTCGGGAGATTTCAAAAGAAGAAAATGTCTCTAAGGACATATAAAAAAAAAAATGAAAATTTGTGAAACAGAAAATATAAGACATCAGATGAATTTTCAGTACCATATGTGTGTGTGTGTATCTACGCGTGCGTGCTGCGTATATGTTTGTACGTGCATGTGTTTGTGTGTGTGTACGAACATGTAAGTGTGACAGAGAGAAAGAATAATGCTTAGTACAGACGTTAGAGTAATATATAGGAATAAATATCCAACCATATGCTTTCGGTTTCAATTCCAGTGCGTGGAACCTTACACAAGTGTCTTCTACCATAGCTGCGGGCCAACCAAAGCATAGGTAGACGGAAACTATATATACATATATATATATATATATTCATGTATGTATATGTATATATATATGTATGTATATGTATAACATATGATATGTATATATAATATATTATATATATAGTATATATATATATATATATATATATAGTCATGTAGTATATGTTATACATATGTATATGTAATATATATATATATCTTATATATACGCATAATATATATACGATATATATATATACGCATATATATATATACGCATATATATTTATTGGGTTTTTTAAAAAAACACTACAAAAACGACAACGGGATGGCCACATTGGAGCGTCTAAGGCTGATCTATTTGGTTTTTGCTGTTTTAGTTTATTTTTATTCCCGATTTGCCTATTGTCGAACACTCGGATTTCCTACATCCTTCTGACGTTGTGCTGGCAGAACCGTTTGCTCGCCGGGCGAAATGCGTAGCCGTATTTCGTATGCCGTTACGTTCTGAGTTCAAATTCCGCCGAGGTCGACTTTGCCTATCACCCTTTCGGAGTCGATAAAATAAGTACCAGTTACGCACTGGGGTCGATGTAATCGACTTAATCCGTTTCTCTGTCCCCTCTATGTTTAGCCCCTTGTGGGTAATAAAGAAATAAGTATTTCGTCTGCCGTTACGTTCTAAGTTCAAATTCCGCCGAGGTCGACTTTGCCTTTCATCCTTTCGGAGTCGATAAATTAAGTACCAGTTACGCACTGGGGTAGATGTAATCGACTTAATCCGTTTGTCTGTCCCCTCTATGTTTATCCCCTTGTGGGTAATAAAGAAACAGATTCGGAGTACCTAATTTTGTACCTAATTCTTGGATTGTCCTACTCTTATATTATGCAATTCTTTGAATTCCCTCAGAGTACGTCGTTTTTGTACCTTTTGATAATGTATAATATATATTATATTTTAATAAAGACAGTCTCCACATAGTTCGATTCTGCGATAGAAATTTTTATATAGAAAACCATCACTTTTTAAGGTTTCTGCTTATTTCTGTATATATATATATATTTTTTTGTTTCATGTATTATTTTCTTTCCATTCTGAAATGTATTCTGTTTTGTTAAGATGCATACTGAGACTGATACAAATGAAAATATAAATAATAAATAATAACATTAATTACTAACTGGAAAAATAATTCACCACAAATTAAAATTTTTGTAAATATATAAAACTACGAATAATGAAAACATAACCGAAAGAGGAAAGAAAGCGAGAGTAAAAAAAGAAAAAAACCAGGAATAATTCAAAGAAGAAAGAGAAGATGTGGAAGTGGTGGTGTGTATGTGTGTGTGTGTGGGGGTGGTGGAATTGAAAGAAGCAATAAAGAAACAGACCAAGAGAGT
>NW_021827275.1:0-10794 GCF_006345805.1 Octopus sinensis | reverse complement strand
AGTTAATGAGAGATTGACCAGAGAGGAAAGTGTTTGTCTCCTATCCTTTCAGACGCGTCCACCAGATACATTTTTCGCGCCATAGCCACAAGGATGATGAAAATAGCTCTTCCTCCCCCGTTGGAAGGAAGGAGGCGTGACAATATTGACGATAGACCAGCTGATAAACCGCTCTCGCCCACACGTGACAGCAGTTGTTCGACATAAGCCATAGTCGGAATTGTTGGACACTGCACGAGTGCGTGCAGAATGGTTTTCGTCGCTCTGACCGCATCTCGGGCAGGTCGGCCCCGTGTTTCTCGAGCCGTGTCTGTAGAGCTTATCCCGAACGGGTAGCGCTTCTCGGTAGCACTGCCAGCGCCAGGGCCTTCTGGAAGTTGTCCAGGGGCCCTGGACCGAAATCGTCCCGAACATGCGGGTCAGGTATTCCTCGTCGACGTCCAGGTTCGCCCCCGATCTCGTCGTCGTAACCTCCCCTCCACTAATCCCCTTTAGAATGCTTTGGTTTTGATGGAGTCACTCAAGGTTGACCCAGACGGCAGAGTTGCTGGAGAGCAACGCGACACGCGCGGTGCCAATTCGCACTTCCTCGTCCCTCGGCCTCTTTTTGATCCAAGATTGCAGTTCGGTCATGGATACGAGCTGCGGAAAAGCGTGCCTCACAAACGGCGACCACACCTGTTTCACCGTCGTCTACGAAGAGCCTGAGATGTCACAGTCTCATCAGCGCTGTCTGCGCATCATCAACCACGGCATGCCCAGTCCTCCTCCTTTTAACGGGTGTTGACAGCAAATGGATCGCCTGACCATCGGACGTCATCCTTTCCACAAGAAGCGAAAGAGAATGCGTTCTAGTTTGGTGATGGTAGGTCGGGACCAGGCACGACGGTCAGGCGGTAGTAGATGACGGACGTGATGTACGTGTTCGCCACCTCCTCGGCCCGGACTTTAGGGACATTTCCTCTTGGCCCATGCCGGCGAGAGTGACCACCCTACTCGTTATCTCGTTCCAGTTCTTCTCCATTTGGAGGCCGGACCGAACCAGACCCCGAGCAACTCGACCGACCGTCGGTCCAGCGTCCCACAACGGGGCGCTGGTGGACGGCATGGGTTTGCTTCTCTCCAGGTACCTAGTCGCAAGCCCACTGATTTTTCCGGTTGATTTTTGCTCCTGTCACCGCTTCGTAGTTTTCAGTGTCTCGCCGACCTGCTCGATGTGCTCGTGGCTAACACTATGACGGTGACGTCGTCCGCGTGCAGACACGCTCGCCCGCATCCCAATTCTCGCGGATGCCCCTCAGAGTTGCCAGCTTCCGCAATAGTGGCTCGAGAGTCAATACGTATAGAAGCGACGAGAGGGTGATCCCTGACGGACCAACGTACGATGTCGAAAGGTCTCGATAGATGTCCATTTACAAACGCGAATTACCGAACGTACAAAGCGGCTATCCAGCCGTTAAGACGGACCGAAGCCAGCCGCTCTGAGGACTACCTCCAGTATCGATGGTCTACCTTTCGAAAGCTTTCGATTGATCCAAATTGATCAGCGCCCCACCCATGCCAGGTTCTTAACTACCCTGTCTCTGATGTGCGCATCAGGTCGAGGTTGACATGGATGGTCCGGCCGGCCACGGCGTACGTTTGCGCCTTGTCGACCAGTTTCTCGATGACAAGCGCCCAACCTCTTGGCTAACACCTTGCCAAAATTTTCAAGTCTGCATTAAGCAGAGTGATGGGCCTAAAGTTTCTATTACATTCTCTTCTTTAGATCTTTCTTCAGCAGTGTTACGGGCTCCCTCGGCTACAAACCAGAATGCTCCCATTTTGCTGCCAGTTGCAGTACAACACACCTGCCAAACGTCTCAACAAGTCTGGCATAAAGCTCGTATAGGGTAGACCATCCAAACCCGGCGATTTGTCCCTCGAGCATTCTGCCATCGCGTCCTGCACTTCCGCCGCCGTGATGGCACCGTCGCAGCCCCCTGCCTCTCTTGTCGAGAGTCGTGCTAGGCTGTGTAGGTAGGCATTGAAGTCCACCTACGTTCTTTGCCCGCCACTCGTCCTGAACAGTCGGGCAAAATGCTGTTGAAGACCTCACATTTTACTTGCCTCGATCAATTCGCGCCCCTGTTCATCTCCCAGAGACCGAATGGTGGCTTTGTTGCCCTGTTGCGCCTCTGCCACCCGGGCCTCTCTCGCGGCTTCCAACACCTTCGTTCCTTAGAGCACGCATCCTAGCTCTGACAGCACACCCCTCTTGTTGGCGTTTGAAGTGATGGTTGAGGGCCAACCTCGCCGCCAAAACGTCGGATGCGATGCCGCTTCTTATTGCCTCTTCTAGCTTCTTAACTAGCTCACCCTCTACTCTATTTCTATCTATGGCTAGTGCTTTGCTGTACCTAATCGCTTCTGCTTTTACTGCTCTCTTGAGGGCAAACCACCATTTGTTGTTGATGATGGCTCACGTCAAAGCCCTCTTTACTATATGCTAATCCGGTCTCTGAAAACCTGTCTCGATGGGAAAGACGCGTTTAGTTTTCAGTATCCGGGACCCTGCCTAAGTGTCTTACCTAAGTCTAGCGTACATGTCACAAGTTTGTGATCCGTGTAGCTGACTATGTGGAATTGTGGACATCCTATGCTATCTCTATCTACTGTCCTACACAGTATCCTATCTAGATAGATCTCGACGACCCGATGCGGTTGCTCCATGTCCACGTTGGCGCATTCGGGTGGTCTAGTCGGAACCTGTCAGACAGTTGAAAGCGTCTGAGCAGGTCTCTGAGGCATTTGCATGCCCGTCTATTCCTATCTCTACCCACTAGTCTACATGCATGTCCCAGGTAGCATTCCAATCCCCACTAAGAGTAAAGACGAGACGTTCCCAAGAATACTTCTAGACGTTGAAAGAATCCGACCGACCTGTTTAAGGCGGTGCGTAGACTGACACGAGTCGAAAAGAGAACCCATTGCTGCCGTCGACATCCATGACGACCAGTCTACCCTCCGGTCTCACGAATATTGTCTTTACTTTGAGATCCAGTCTCTTGCGAAAAAGTACCGCGGTGCCACTACCTCCCATTCTTGGCAGACAGGGGAAAAATAAATGTTGAACTGTCCGCCAAACATGGTCTTTAGGGCCCGCGGATTGTGGAGTCTGGTCTCACTTATGGCTATGATTTCTAACTTATGTGACTTTATGTCATTAAGAGGTACCCTTGTTTCCAAGGGGACCCCAAGCCACGCGCATTTACACAACCGATCTTGATCATAATCCAATGAATTAGAATACAAGTGAAAGGAACAGAGGGTTACTTACTGCTCGAAAGTTTTTGCTTTCTCCTTCTTTGGTTTGTCCTCGAGGAGATCCCAGTACAGTTTCTTTGTGAGATATTTTTGGCATTTACCACCGCACTGGGGAAAATGCCTTTGAGTGTGTGGTGCAGACTTTGGAGATGTGTAATATTTTGATGTGGTCTGGTCGGTTGTGTATGGGTGAGACAAACATACAGGTAGACAGACAGAGACAGATAGGTAGATTGGCAGACCGACTGGCAAAAAGGTAGATAAATTGATAGACAGACATACAGGTAGACAGAGAGACAGTGAGACAGATATATATATATATATATAATATATATCTATATATATATTATATATATATAATATATATATATATAGATATATATATATATATAGATAGATAGATAGATAGATAGATATGTTTCTTTATTAGCCACAGGGCTGCACACAGATAGAACAAATTACAGGTAGAGCTTTTTTTTGAAGTTTAAAAAAAAAGAAAAAAAAAAAAAAAAAAGGAAGGGAGTTTCGATCAAAAGGTATCGTAAAAGGAGAGAAAGAGGACAAACAAAGGGGGGTTAAAAAAAAGGGGGAGAGGAAAAAAAAAAAATTTGATCATAGGGAGATCGTTATCACAGAAATGTCAATATGAGTGTAAAGGGGAGGACAGTGGAGGTTTACCCCGTGAAAAAAAGCCTACGGAAAAGACCATGGTAATCTCGGTCAATGGGTCACATGTTATATTTCTTTTTTTTTTTTTTTGCAAACAGCAACTCTCTGTTTTAATTTCTGGGTTCAATAGGATCCTGCCAAGGTGGCTTCGTCATTCATACGTGCCATTCTTGCTACATTCACCCATCTTTTTTTAAACATTCGCTTGACAAAACTTGCCTCTCTACTCTCACTTTCCTTTTCAAGTGGTACTTGAAGAAGTTGATGAGAGATTGACCAGAGAGGAAAGTGTTTGTCTCCAATCCTTTCAGACGTGTCCACCAGATACATTCTTTCGCCATAGCCACAAGGATGATGAAAATAGCTCTTCCTTCCCGTTTGAAGGAGGGAGGCGTGACAATATTAACGATAGACTCAGCTGATAAGCCGACTCGTCCCACACGTGACAGCAGTTGTTCGACACAAGCCCACAGGTCGGAAATTGTTGGACACTGCACGAGTGCGTGCAGAACGGTTTCGTCGCTCTGACCGCATCTCGAGATAGATAGATAGATAGATAAATAGATAGATAGATAGATAGATAGATAGATAGATAGATAGATAGATAGATAGATAGATAGATAAATAGATAGATAGATAGATAGATAGATAGACCGACAGGCAAAAAGATAGATAAATAGATAGACAGACATACAGGTAGACAGATAGACAGCGAGACACACAAATAAATAGGCAGGCCGGCAGGCTAAAAGACAGATAAATATATAGGCAGACATACATGGAGACAGAGAGACAGAGAGACAGATAGGTGGATTGGCAGACCGACAGGCAAATAGTTGAATAAACAGATAGACAGACATACATGTAGACAGATAGATTAGCCGGTAGGTAGACAGTGTGTGTGTGTGTGTGTGTGTATGTGAAAGCGATGGAGAGAGAACAAATGTGGACGGAGTGTGAGTCTATTAGATTGCCTAACCTTTTCCATATAGCAGCTAAAAATCTCTATCAAAATGCACATTACGATAACTAAAAAGGGGAACGGAATTTATGATGAAGTAGCCCTACCTACACGAAACCTTCTATAGACATGGAGTGATCATGATGGCATAAAAGCCCTTTTTCTTTTGCTTTTTTCGTAAAGTTTGGTCGGTAAATGCTCCTCAATTTCGCCTGTCGGACTCCTTAGAAAAGGCGATCAAACATCCCTTATAGCCCCAGCCCTTGTTTAAGTTCCTTCTTATTTCCACACTGAATAATAGCGATCCTTGTTGGGAAGGTTCCAGCCGCAATTAACTAAGAGACCTTACCAACCCAACCTCGCTAAAACAGTCTCCTTTATCCGTGAAAAGGGACTGTATGAATGATATTCTACGAGTCTTTTTAAGGTGCACTTAGAGAGAGAGAGAGGGGGGCTGGGGGAGGGGGGGCTGGTGCAATTAGTCGACTTGTACTATTTTATAGAGTCCGATGAGTCTCGGTGAGATTTTTGCAATGAGGCTGTAGAAATTCTGTAAGGCTATCCGACCATTAAACGCCTTAGTCAGTTCGCTGCTTTATGTAATCTTTCTGTTGTGAATCCGCCCCCCCACCAAAAAAAAAGACTCCCGATTGTCCTTTGATTACACGTTCGCTCAATAAGTGTGACGCAAGACTAAGCAACAGCATCAACTACAATAACAACAATGAGAACAACAACAGCATCAACATCAACAACAGTAACAGCGACAACAACAACTAGAATTACGCCCCACCAATCTCACAACTAACTACAACAATACCATTAAAGACACCCACATACAAAAACTAAATGGTGTATAATTAAGGAAATTAAAACAGAAATCTGAAACAATAGAGCGGTTAACAGCTTGCTAAGCCACGAGAAAAAGTAATAATCCAAATAAAATATATTTGTTTTCAGAATCTAAATATAGGCAAAACATTCTGCAAAAGAATATTGAAGTAAGAGTATTCAGGAGAAAAATAAAAGTTAAAATAATTCTAAAAAAGAAAAAAGAAAAATCAAAAGTAGCGAATTAGCTGAGGTGTTACAGCATCCAATTGAAAACAACGCGGTATTTACTGCAGCTTTCTGTTATAAGTTCGCTATGTCTCTGCTTATATGACTTAGCTCTGCTAAGTTCGCTGCAGCGAAATATTCATACATCTAGGGTTGTTATTATTCTTGTGAGAACATAAATCTGTAACAGAATGAAAGCATGGACAAGATTTTTCACTTTCTGTAATGGAAGACCACCAGTTGCCTTTGTATGCAAGTGTCTCTTCTCCTCTCCATGCCACTGTTATTGTCCCAAGGAAAGGGCAAGGGGCAAACACAGATTCACAATTCTATCGTTACCGTTTCACAGTCACGGACTAGTACTTTATTTATCGATTAGAAAATGATGAATGAGAGAGATGCGATCGGTGTAACTCGAAATCCTTGTGCAGATTGTGCATAGTGCCGGAACTAATACTGCAAGTTACTGTTTTCTATTCTCTAACAACTTTGACACGTCGTCACCATAGAACAAAATATTGTGCAGAGAATAAACAATGCAGAAAGTGGAAAAAATGTCCATACTTTCAAATGCAGAATGGTATAGTGGTGTATATCTCCAACAATGACGAAGTGGTCGTCCCTGAAACATCTTTGATCACAGCTGTACAGCATGGCCGACGTATGGATAAGCAATAACAAGAAGATCAGTGCTGAGTGGGTGAGGAGGGAAGCTTAAACACATTTGCTCGACATGCTAGAAATAATTGTCTAATCATTTTTAAGTCATAGCCAACGGTGACATGTAAATAGGTAAATATAGTCTTATATGCACACGTTTGACAGTAAACAATAACTAAACGATCATCTAATAAGAATACTCTATCTCGTGGCTCAGTTTCTCTCAAATCATAACTTACTGTCTAAAAAAAAACAGCAGAAAGCAGAAAGAAGTTAGATACTGTAGTACAACACGAGTGGACGGTTGTTTTTTGTTGTCCTTGATCACAGGCCTTTTTGGTTAGGCCTCGCCTGTGGCTAAACAACAGTAACAATCATTTAGACGCGTCAGTCTAGATTTAGGATTTTCATCAGGAAATCAAATGCAAATATATAATATTTGAATAAAAAAAGAAGCACGATGCCATGTTATCATTTAGTAACTAAAAAAGAAGCTATAAACACGTTAGAACTCGGCATATCTAGTAATCTCTCTCTTGCCTCGTAATGATGTTTTCCTCTTAAACACTCAGCCTTGTCTATATACTTATATACATACATGCAAACACTCACGCATACTCACACACACATAGCCACACATTTGAAACTCATCTTCATTAGGACTTCAGATTTCACTTGATGGTTAGTTTAACTCGTCTGGTTGAATAAGCCGTCAGCCGAAACCTAAAGACCCACTCAAAACGAATTCATAATAAATTTGTCACCACTTCACTATTAAGTCTCCTCACCAATGACTGCACTCTTTATTCTGAAATTCGCTTTAAAATAATCTGGATTTCGTTAAACTCGCTCATCTTGTTTTACGAAACGGTTCATATGGAAAATTAACAACAAAAACAGCTCACATATAAATGTCAGTGTCCAATACAACCACTCTCGATATCCTACTGACATCTCAGTTTGACTAATTACAAATATTGAAATAACGGTCAGCGACAACACATGTGTTGCTTTGTCTTCTTCATCTTTACAAAACGCATCAGCTTCGGAGAACGAAAGTTAATGGGAAAATAGACTCTCTTGAGCAAAGCATAAAGATTATAACAAGTGAATGTCAAAACCAGACCTAGGTTTCGGTGTTCTTCTGTATTTCTCAGAGCTCACTAAAAAACAGGAATCACTAATGATTCATCTCCTATAAGTCTTTATTCGGGTTCGCTCACAGCTATTCACAATATAAGTTCTTGATAAAGGGCAGATACGTAGGTAGACCTGGCCAGACGTGTAGCACAGAAAATTAAACGCAACGCGCTATTTAGTTTTAACCGTTTGCTTTTTCATTTCTGGTCTGGTTAGGAAAGGATTGGGTTTTCATCACCAGGATTGATGATATTCATATTTATTGTATGATTAAATTGGTTCAATCTAAATGTCTTTGCATTTATCTGAACAAAGCAGTACTAACTTAATATTGGGTCTTTGAAGAAAAAAATTGAAGTTCATACTGGAAGGAAACCTGAATTCAGTTTTAATTCTCCTTTCAAGATGTTTTAAATTTTTATTTTAAAGCTTGTTTGAGAAAGGCTTGGACATTGCAAATTTCTAATTTATAATAAATTAATTAATTAATTAAAAACAAAAATACAAAAACAACTAGTGAAACATGAGAAATTAATGAAAGCTAACGTTGAATGTTGGTTAAATTTACGTCTCACTTATAAGGGACGTCAGTAAAACAGAAACGAGAAACATTGCTTTATTCAGTCTGTTGTAGAACCTCGCTCTAAAATTTACAACCATTCATTTAATCAAAAGAAACCGATATTAGCACTTAGACTTTTATTTCATTTCACACATTTACCATTCTATCATTCATTCATTTAATCTTTCTTTTTCTTTTTATTTTATTTCTTTCCTTTTAAATATTGTACAATATCATATTAGTATTTAATGGAGTTTTTATAATTGCTTCGTCAAATTTTTATCATTTATTTATCTTTCTGTTTCTTATTTATATTTCATCTGTCTATCTATATATCCATCCGTCTATCTACCTATCTATCTATCTATCTATCTATCTATCTATCTATCTATCTATCTATCTATCTATCTATCTATCTATCTATCTATCTATCTATCTATTTATCTCTGTCTGTCTGACTGACTGAAAGAAGATATCCTATATTGAGTAAAATCCCATTCAGCAATGAGTATCGATTGCTTTTTCTTATTCAAGTTTGCAAAGTAATAGGCGTCACAGATATATTTGATTGTTGTTTAATAATTGCCTTGCGATATTCAGAAACTCTAACCATCCAGTCTTTTGTTTTCATAATAATATAGACATTTTCTAGATCAGGTTTATGGTGTTTTTATAAATATTGTTCTTTCTTGATTAGCTTTTCAAGTTATACGGCCAATTTCTTCCAGTTCGCTTAGGCTGCAATCTAGTAATGTAATTCCATCAAAAATATTTGTTGTTAGGGTTGTTATAGTTGCAGTTGTTGTTGTTGTTATTAATATTATTATTATGATTATTATTTTATTATTATTATTATTATTATTATTATTATTGTTATTATTATTATTATTATATTATTATTATTATAAAGGATTTTGATATGTATGCAAAGGTGTAATGTAGTCATCATATTGTATGCGAGTATATATGCGTATATATATATATATATATATATATATATATATATATAATATATATATAATATATATATATATATATATATATATATATATATATATATATATATATAATTCATGCTGATATGTAGTCATTTTTATTGTTTTATATTAAGTTCGTCTTAATGCCACTTTTTTAATGGTTGTGTGCATAATGAAGAAAATATAGCTGTCATCATTATCATCATCTTCAGCAGCAGCAGCGGCAGCAGCAGCAGTAGCAGCATCCGCCACCATCATCGAGGCCACCACCACCTCCACCGCCGCCACCACCTCCGCTGCTGCCGCCGAAAAAGTTGTCTTGCGTTTTTATTTCTTCTGCTTCTTTACATTTTAAGTTCGCATTCGACCGAGGCAAACTTAGCTATTCATTTCTCCTGGGTTGATTGCCTATTGTCCTATCTGACAGTATTCTAAAATCCATAAAGACACTAATTTCTGGCTTTCCTAGAACCCCTAATATTTTGTCAAGCACTAGAGCAGGAGGCATAAATCAAGAAGTGTTTTATACGAGGATCATTTTACTGGCATTTATGTGGAATGCAGTTTCTATATTTTTTACTTTATAAACTACATGTCCGAACGATATTTACATTTGACGGATATTTGTCCTCATCTTGTTTGTTGTTAACAAACAAGATGACGACAAATATCCATCAAATGTAAATATTGTTCGGACATGTAGTTTATAAAGTAAAAAATTCCCTCCAGCCTTCATCAAGTGTCTTGGGTAAATTCTCATTCCTAATGTATTTTGGTATTTTCGATGTTGTTGTTGTTGCTGTTGTTGTTGTTGTTGTTGTTGTTCTTCTTCTTCTTCTTCTTGTTCTTCTTGTTCTTCTTGTTCTTCTTCTTGTTGTTGTTGTTGTTGTTGTTGTTGTTGTTCTTCTTCTTCTTCTTCTTCTTCTTTTCTTCTTCTTCTTCTTCTTCTTCTTCTTCTCTTCTTCTTCTTCTTCTTTCCTTTCCCCACAGCTTCTAACGCTGGAGATGTACTACAGTGTCAGCTGTACTACTACTGCTAATTATTATTATTATTATTATTATTATTATTATTATTATTATTATTATTATTATTATTATTATTATTATTATTATTATTATTATTATATTCTATGTTTGACTTTTGCTTTATGTCTGTACAACTTGGCTCCAAGTCTCACCCAGAGACCTCACCAGACAACAGGCTGGAAGTTCACGTTGTTGTTATGCCTAGTGCGCCATATATTGGGGGGAGGGGGGTTTGGTGTTGTACTAGTGAATGTCTAATACATAAATTTTAAAAAAAATGTTGTTTTAAACCTTGGGATCACATAGAGAGTATTTTGCGTAGGATATGAGCAGTTCCCACGAGCACTATCTTTTGAATTTCTGCCATTTTGGGTTTCCTGGTATCTGAGTTAGGTAGCAATCATCCCTTTCGCTATCATTCCCAGGGCACCTAT
>NW_021827274.1:0-10942 GCF_006345805.1 Octopus sinensis | reverse complement strand
CTATCGGTCCCTTTTGCATAACCGCTAGTTACAGGAACATAAGCATACCAACGCTAGTTGTCAAGCGGTGAGATGTGAAACAAACACAGACGCAATGACAGACACACGCACGCACGCACGCACGCGCGCACACCCACCTTCATTTACGACCGGATTCCTTCAGTTTCCGTCTACGAAATCCACTCACAAGTGCTTGCTCAATGTGCCGCGCAGTGGGTTTGAACCTAAAACCCTGTAGTGGGGAAGCAAACTTCTTAGACATATCCACTCCTGCATCTATGTCATCTCCTGATTATCTGAACTTTTCAACCCCCTTCATCACCTATTCCGATATATAGGTAACCATCTGTCACCAACAGAGGAAAGGAAACTCCTTCTAAATAAACACAATATACCCCATGGCTACTTCCTTCAAACAAGTATGGTTTGCTAACATGTACGATGCTTTCACTAATTCTTTTAGGTGCCTGTATAGTCGCAGGTAGCCAAAGAAATCCTCTTGACTCTTCCACCTTCACTTTGCGCAGAGGTTCTCAACCACTTTTCAGCTATAGACCCCTTTGATTCTTCTTTATTCGAGTGGTCCCTCAAAGCCATTCAATGTTAAAAAATCCTATTATTATATTTTTAGAATTAAATATTACTAGGAATTGTATAAAAATTGTTAGAATATTTTGTGTATTTTAGAAGCATAATCAATTTATTGCACATAATTTTTAACAATCAAGATCTTATATGGAACTCCTCCCAAGGGCCACGTGGGCCCCGGTTGAGGACCACTGATCTAGAGGAACATCCGGGATGTGATCGCTAAATCTAGAGATTAAACTGTTCCAGTATTCAGATGATACACATTTTCAGCCACTTTTACTGAGGTTGCATTAAAAAAAATCTAATTCGCTCAAGGACCCTGTGCGCTTCCCAATCCTGAAATTGAACCTAGGCCCTTACGCTTGTGGCTCCAACACCCTAACCATTAGGCCACACAGCAAAACGTTATGACGTGGTTATATGTTGCCCGTCAAGTTAGGTGCAGGCATGGATGAGTGGTAAGAAGTTTGCTACCTAACCACATGGTTCTGGGTTCCGTCTCACTGTGCGGCACCTTGGGCAAATGTCTTCTACTATAGCCTCAGGTCAACCAAAGCCTTGTACGTGGATTTGGTAGACAGAACCTAAAAGAATCCCATCGTATGTACCTATTCATATGTGTCTTTGCGTATGTGTTTGTACCTTACACCGTTTGACAACTGGTGTAGGTTTGTTAACATCTCCGTAACTTAGCGTTTCGTTAAAACTGACCGATAGAACAAATACAACGCTTTAAAGAAAACCAATAAGTCCTGGGGTCGATTCATTCGGCTAAAAGCTCTTCCAGGCTGTACTGCAGCATGGCCACAGTCTAGTGATTGAAACAAATAAGAGATAAAAGATTAAAGATTAAAGATTAAAGTCTCACCCACCATCGAGAATCTGAACAAGATATAACAACACTGAACACTAAAATGTCTTCAAGGCAGTGCTGAAGCATGGCCACAGTCTAATGACTGAAACAAATAATAGATAAAAGACTAAAGATTAAAGATTAAAGTCTCATCCACCTACGAGAATCTAAACAAAATACACCAACTCTAAACACCTAATATATTTGTTTAAACTACTTTGTAATGGAAAAACAACAGCAAACCAGTGACGCTCGTCTAGTGGCTTCTTAGCGACATACATACAATAGATAATATGTTTATATAAGAGAATGGAGGAGCCTTCGTTGATTTCGACGGTGAGCAGTCAGTCGTTGGTGAACCCGCACGTTGAATTAATATTGAAGTGGTCGAATATTCTGCTGATATATATATATATATATATATATATATATGTGTGTGTGTGTGTGTGTGTGTGTGTTGTGTGTGTGTGTGTGTGTGTGTGTGTGTGTGTGTGTACCATTAATGTAATCCTTAGGGAGGTTTAGAGTAACACAATGTCTGACGAGGTTGGCTTTTTGAATTTTGCGTTAAGTGGCAAAGGATCTTCGAAATACATATGCATACACATACATACATAATATATAAGTAATATGTAATTTATCTATCTATCTATCTATCTATCTATCTATCTACTATTATCTATCTATCTATCTATTATCTATCTATCTATCTATCTATCTATCTATCTCATCTCTCTCTCTCTCTCTCTCTCTCATATATATATATATATATATATATATATATATATATTACGGAGATGTACTTGCATAGCAAGTGACCTGAGTTGAGATCGTGTGCTGGAACGAAAACAATTGCAGCGTGGAAGGTGTTTATAAGCCATTTAAGAAACACAAAAACCGTTAGATTCACTTCAACATTTAATTTAATTTGCCAAAATAGTTTCGTTTATATATATTATACACATACATACACATAATATATATATATATATATATATATATATATATATATATTTAAGTAATATGATATATATATATATGTACATATACACACACATAAACACACACACATGTATATATATTGAGAGAGAGAGAGAGAGATAAAGAAAGAAATGTTGCCTGTTCATAGGAACATATTTGTGCTACGTAGAATACGTACATATACACCTGTGCATACATACATGCATACACACATACATACACACACATACATGCACACACATACCCACATACATACACACACACATATACACACACACATACATACATGAATGTATGAACGCTTGTGTGTGCGTGTGTTTGTGTATTGATATCTATTCACATTGAAAGACTCAAAAACTATAATTTAAATATATGAAAGCTAACTTAATTATTCTAACAGACGCTGTGATGTGCATAAATATTTATTAATTATTTAATAACAACACCGACAAATTTCCACGATATGCAAATTAGGGTATCACACCAAAGTTCTACTTTGCGACAATTTTTAAAAAACGATTTGCTTTAAAAAACGATTTGCGTACAGAAATTAATGAACGGGACAAACGTTCTGGTGAATGGATTAACTAACACTAGAATACGTCAAGGCAATCTCCGTTATTTTTCTTATCGAGGTAAAACTCTTTCAGCTTGTACTCTGCAGTTGAATTTTATCTTTTCTGTTTTAACTTTTACTTGCTTCAGTCATTAGACTACGGCCATGCTGTAGTACTGCTTTGAAGAATTTTAGTTGAATGAATCAACCACAATTTATCATTAAAATTGGTAAACCTGATACTTATTCCATCAGTCCCTTATGCCAAACTGTTATATTACAGGGACGTAAAGATACCAACACCGGTTATCGGTTGTCAAGGAGGTGGCGGGGGACAGACACATACAAAGCGATACACACGCACAAAAGATACACACACACTCACACACACACACACACACACACACACACACACACACACACACATATTATATATATATATCTATATCGCCATGTTGATTCGCTAATCTCTGCACGCATTTTTTTCTCCTCCTTGTTCTTTCTGTGTTTCTTTTCTGTGTATCTTTTCTGTGAAGAGCGTAGGCTCGAAACGTAAAAGACTTGTTTTATTTATATTCCTGAGCGCCATACTAATACAATTGTTTGTTTGTATTCCACCTGCCTTCGTCTTTTGTCTATTTTCATAAAGTTCCGTTTTATATATATATATATATATATATATATATATATATGCACACACACACACACACACACACACATAAACTCCTTTACTTTGTCTTTCTACAATTCCCTCTGCTTCTGTGAACTAACCCCTCTCAGATCTATTCAATACACCCGTTTCTTCTTTTTACGTAATACAGGGGGTGCAAAAGTAGGTACAGTAATCTCTCGACTATCGTGAACGTTACGTTCCAAAACCACTCCGCGATTGGTGAAAATCCGCGAAGTAGAAACAGTACTGTACTGTATATTATTACAAATGTAAAACAACACCAAGGAGGAATCGACGTAAGCTTAAATAATAAACCGCGATAGGTGAACCGCGATATGGGTAGAGATTACTCTATGGATGGAAGCACTCCGTCGGTTACGACGATGAGGGTTCCGGTTGATCCGAATCAACGGAACAGCCTGCTCGTTAAATTAACGTGTAAGTGGCTGAGCACTCCACAGACACGTGCACCCTTAACGTAGTTCTCGGGGATATTCAGCGTGACACAGAGAGTGACAAGGCCGGCCCCTTGAAATACAGGTACAACAGAAACAGGAAGTAAGAGTGGGAGAAAGTTGTGGTGAAAGAGTACAGCAGGGATCACCACCATCCCCTCCCGGAGCCTCGTGGAACTTTTAGGTGTTTTCGCTCAATAAACACTCACAACGCCCGGTCTGGGAATCGAAACCGCGAGTCCGCTGCCCTAACCACTGGACCATTGCGCCTCCAACTCAGATTACTCTATACGGTTATGAAAAAAGAAAACACGTACAATGCTCATTTCTTATTATCAAAAGAAATTAAAAGTTACGATTAAAGTTTTATTATAGTTTTGATAAATGTATTATTATGATTAATGACACTGAAATTATCAAAAATGAGGCTCACTAATTTAGTGCGCTAATAATTTTAATGAATTAAGTATTATAACGTTGATGTAATACTTACTGTAGACCTAGTTTTGCAGCTCCCTGTATATTATTTTATATCCTGAGGCGGCGAGCTGGCAGAAATGTTAGCACGCCGGGCGAAATGCTTAGCAGTATTTCGTCTGCCGTTACTGTTCTGAGTTCAAATTCCGCCAAGGTCGACTTTGCCTTTCATCCTTTCGGGGTCGATTAAATAAGTACCAGTTATGCACTGGGCTCGATATAATTGACTTAATCCGTTTGTCTGTCCTCGTTTGTCCCCTCTGTGTTTAGCCCCTTGTGGGTTGTAAAGAAGTAGGTATTTCGTCTGCCGTTACGTTCTGAGTTCAAATTCCACCAAGGTCGACTTGCCTTTCATCCTTTCGGGGTCGATTAAATAAGTACGAGTTATGCACCGGGCTCGATATAATTGACTTAATCCGTTTGTCTGTCTTCGTTTGTCCCCTCTGTGATTTTCCCCTTGTAGGTAGTAAAGAAATAGGTATTTCGTCCGTCTGTACGTTCTGAGTTCAAATTTCGCCGAGGTCGATTTTGCCTGTCATCCTTTCATGGCTGATAAATTCAGTACCAGTTGCGTACTGGAGTCGTTCTAATCGACTGGCCCCCTCTCCAGAAATTTCGGGCCTTGTGCCTAGAGTAGAAAAGAATATATATATATATATATATATATATATATATATATAATATATATATATATATATATAATAATAATAATAATAATAATAAATATTAGGGAATAAATCCAAATTTACAAGGAAAAATCAGATTTAAGATTGAATCCAATTTTATAGTAAAATATTATATTATATCAAATTAGAGACAAAACCACTAGTATGCAAATCAAACAAAGAAAGACTTAAGCCAATACATAAAATAATTTATATAAATTAAAATTTAACATATGAATAACCACTACGATCGTTTCGTGTCAGCACATCTTAACATTCTTCAGGTGGTTTCAAAACCTAAAATATAAAATATAATCAATATTTTTACGATATAAATATCTATATAATCTAAATAAAAATTTACTTATAATAAACTCTATTATTAAATATGTATTGGCTTAAGTCTTTCTTTGTTTGATTTGCATAATAGTGGTTTTGTCTCTAATATATATATATAAAACACATATGTATATATATTACAAATATTGCATACACGAGGAGGTGCACAAAGGTTTCTGACTCTGGGTAAAAGAAAACGCTGGAGGATCGTGATTTTATTCAACATCTTCCCCTCTCAGATTCACACACTTAATGCAGCGGTTCTTCAGTTTTTCTAAGTCCTGCAAAAGAACTCGGAAGGTTGGACCTCAAACCAGGCCTTTCGCGATGCCCTTAAAGCTAGGAACTTTTCAGCACCCATTCGTATATATGAATATATTACATATAAAAGAATGAAGACCAATTTCGGTCACGAATACCACGGGATTGCCGCAAGAAAGTTCCCCTCCGTGGCACAAGTCTGAACAAGGTTTTTTTGTGAAAGGCCAGCGGTCACTCATATATACCTATTTCTTTACTACCCATAAGGGGCTAAACACAGAGAGGACAAACAAGGACAGACAAACGGATTAAGTCGATTACATCGACCCCAGTGCGTAACTGGTACTTGATTTATCGACCCCGAAAGGATGAAAGGTAAAGTCGACCTCGGCGGAAGTTGAACTCAGAATGTAGCGGCAGACGAAATACCGCTAAGTATTTCGCCCGGCGTGCTAACGTTTCTGCCAGTTTCCCGCCGTCACTCATATATACCAGTTCCCCTTCTCTTCGCTACCGATGTTGTCCAAGGGAAAGGCAATGACCGATACAGCTGGGCGCCAGTGATGTCGCAACTCATTTATTGTTTCTATGCGTTCCGGTAATGGTTTGAAGTCAGGAGGTTGAGGAACCTTTGTATAGAAAATAAATATGTTTCTTTCTTTAGTTTTAACATGAAGGGTCCTAGTTGGAATCTACTCCCAAGAATAAGATACCTGAATACGATCGGAAACCAAACCGATCGAAATGTGATAGGTAAATATTAAAACAAAAAGAAACGTTTCATCTTTAAGGAAGAGGTTAAGAATCTGAAAATTGTACTCGTGTAAAGTACCAGTAATTCACTGGTTCGTACCTGTTAATGACATAGCATTGCTTATCGGCGTGTCCAAGGAAATTCTAACAGATTTATATTATTGATATTAGGGGATACACGATTTTTCGCCTGTCATATTCCTCCATATTTATTTTCCAGGGCCAATCTTCAACATTGCTGTTATTGTTCAGAAGAGACTAACGACACGTGACAGAGAAAATCTGACATCTCCACTAATTAATTAACCAGTCACTCAATCAATTAATTATTTAAATAATGACGCATTAAACGAGATGTGTTATATAATCTGAAATGTGAAGTTATTCATATCTAACGATAAGCAGTAAAGTAAATTAACCATCACTGTCATATGTAATCAGATACAGGTGTAGCAGTATAAATAGACGTCTTTCTCGAATCCGACGAAGGCCTTATTTATTTATTTATTTATTTATTTATTTATTTGCCTTTCACTTGTTTCTGTCATCAGACTGCGGCCATGCTGGGGCACCGCTTTGAAGAACTTTAGTCGAACATATCGATCTCGGTACCTGTTTTTCATTAAAAAAAAAAAAAACCTGGCGCTCAATCTATCTGTCTCGTTTGCCGAATCTCTAAGTCACAAGGATGTAAGCGCACCAATACCGGTTGTCCAGCGGTCGTGGTGTGTTTACGATATAAAGACACCTCCTACACCCCCCACAAACACCCCCCACATATATGTATATATGACGGGCTTCTTTCAGTTTCCATCTACCATGTCCACTCATAAGGCTTTAGTCGGCTCGAGGCTCTTGCCCAAGGCACTTGCCCACAGTGGAATTGAGCCCGGAACCATGTAACTGAGAAGCTAATTAATTTTTTTTTCGTCAGAAGGAGAGGCAATACTTCCGATCCTTTACTCATGCTGATGAAAGAACAAGGACCACATAGTGCCCAATGGTCGAAATCAGATTCAAGAATCATCTTAGTCGAGCAGTAAGTTCCTCATGAGAGCCGAGAATAAGAATGAACAACCCCAATACAATATGTGGAGATCTGATGACATTGAGAAAGAACTTTTCTACTATAAGCCACAAGGACCCCAGTACTTAACTGGTACTTAATTTATTGACTCCGAAAGGATGAAAGGCAAAGTCGACCTCGGCGGAATTTGAACTCAGAACGTAGCGGCAGACGAAATACCTATTTCTTTACTACCCACAAGGGGCTACATACAGACGGGATAAACAAGGACAGACAAACGTATTAAGTCGATTATATCGACCCCAGTGCGCAACTGGTACTTATTTAATCGACCCCGAAAGGATGAAAGGCAAAGTCGACCTCGGCGGAATTTGAACTCAGAACGTAACGACAGACGAAATACCGCGAAGCATTTCGCCCGGCGTGCTAACGTTTCTGCCAGCTCGCCACCTTGACATTGAGAAAGAACTGACAAAAGACGGGCCCCGTTATACATTACTGGCTGTAGAAGTTGGCTCACTAGGGTTTTTTGTCGCAGCCTCCATTTACCACGTAATAGTTCGGCTCGGAATGGAAAGTCGTAAAAGAACAGCGACGATGAAACACGCTGTCAGAAATAACTGAGGAGCGCTCAAAGTGGTTATGGGCAAACAGAAACGATAGATGCAGCAGTAGAACAATTCTGCAAGCCGCTAAATAAAGATTAATAGGAAAGAAACTCAGATGGAAATAGGTCTGCAATGTAAGTTATTTCGGTGGTCTTCGCAGCCGAGTGGTATACACCACAGTCTAGAGAAATAAGATCTCCCGTAGGTTTAAGGTTCAAACCTCACTAAATGTAGTATTTCGAAAACAGTCGAAGGACACCTAAGATCCGTGACAGAGGTGGGCGTAGATGCTTTACAGTGTCAGAAACTAAGTTTCTACGAGGAAATAACTAGAAAACCCCAATAAATACGTTTAGTTACTTAATCTTCCAATTCTTAACTTCTCAAATCAAACAGCTAAATATTTCTCAATAGAAATCACATAATACCATCCACAATCCGACCTCAATTGGAATAATGCTGGGAAACCGATTAATTATTATGGAAGCGTTCTTTTCTCAAGCATGAAGCATAACACAATATAACTGTCTATACATAGAATCTTCTGACCTGAATCTCGCACACCTAAATTGGACACTACGCTTGGCTGAGCTCAACGCAAAAACACAATTCCTACCACAAACCGAACAAACTTTTCCAGCAAGAACATTCAATCAACACACACCCTACAAACATACTTTCCTCCTCTCTTCTTCTACCCTCCTTCCTGTACATATACTTCTCACACCTACATACATCAAGCCTAATTGTCATTTCACATAGCTCCACCTACCATAGAAAATCAACTTGCCAAAGATTATATAAAGCCAAAAGAAACCCAAGTGTAACACAGTCCGACGAAGGCTAACAGGCCAAAACTTCGAAGTTACTGTCGCCATCTTCTCATAAAATTCTAATAAACGTGAATTCTTCTAAAAATTATTTAGTAATTCTTTGGCTTAACGTTCAATTGAATTTATGTATAATCTCTCTCTATATAAACGGCAAAATGTCTGTGTGTGTCCTTTATACAAATCCACATTTTTTCAGTTAGAGAGCTCGCACTTTCTATGGTCCTTCAAAACCATCCAAGGGTGGTCGTGACTTTTTGGGAATTTTCTATCCAAAACCCTATCAAAATGCCCGAAACTTGATACGCCAATTGAATGCCAGCTAGCTGTATGTGATTGGTCGGAGATTTGGACAATATTCGCGTGTATGTGCGCACGCATGCAGGTGTATATGCATGCACTAGCACTATGACCTGGCATTGCCGGGTCATAGTGCTAGTTAGATATAAAAGCAAACATTACATAAATATATATATTTGTAGAGTAATATATGGACTCATAGTATCGTGTGAGTTTCTGCCTTGATTTGTCAATGTAGAGTTGTGTTGAATAATGCTTAACATGCATAGAGGTGCAGACATGTAAACATAATTCATTATTCAAAGAAATTATTATTACATTTTGAAGGCTGCGAAACAGCCGTAACCCTAAGGATGACAAGTGCTTTAATAACTATATTCACCTCTCATACCTCCTGACATTTTATGGTTTACACACACATGCACACACATTTATGTATGTATGTATGTATGTATGTATGTATGTATGTATGTATGTATGTATGCATGCGTGTGTGTGTGTATACATTTATGTATACACAGAGGATGTAACACATAGGGCGTATATTACTTTGTTGTCTCAAGCTTTGGTAGGAAAGTAAATTATATTCTTTTGTTAGCTCGGAGAGCAAACTGATACACCCACTGGTTGTTCCCTCACCTGTCATCGTCTTTTGTTTTCTCTAAACTTGAAATATATATATATCTATAAATGGAACAAAAACGGAAAAGAGGGTATTGTATGCATTATATATATATATATATATATATATATATAGTATAAAACTTTTAATACTGTTGATATATCTTAAAATAATAATAAATTAATTAATTTACGGATTGCTTATGTTTTTCATGTTTGATTGGAATAGTGGTTTTATCTCTAATTTAAATAATTATACTATATATATATATATATATTATATATATATTATATATGAGGATATATTATATATATATATATATATAAATATAGATATATATATAGTGGTGTATATATATATATAACGCATACAATATAGCATGGAATCAAGTACTGGAGTTAACATTTGGACGTAGACATGTCCCAGTGATAAAGTAGTTCGTTTACCATTCATGAAGTCTGTGCATGTCTTTATATTATATTTTGGGGTGAACTGATGCCTTTAGGGTGAAAATAAATTGGCGGAAACTTTGTTTAAGCGTGATGTATGAATTTTAGTTGAAATCTAAAGACTCGGTGTTACAGTGTTACCTATACAATTTTCCTCTCAAAATTTCACACGAAAAATGCTACTGGTTATCCTGAGGTTACGTAGAATAACCATAGCGTGGATTCGAACAAGAAACCATGAGTTCGTTAAGCGATTATGTAAAACACAAAGCTAAAACGTAACCAATTTTTAGAGAAATGGTAATAGACGTATATATATGTATACATGTATATATATATATATATATATATATATATATATATATATAATATATATATATATATATATATATATATATATATTATATATATAATATATATATATATCTAGTAACGTGATAGGTATGTGTATGAAGACAGAAGCATTGTATATAGGTATGTGTATATAGAACCATTTCGTCTG
>NW_021827273.1:0-10850 GCF_006345805.1 Octopus sinensis | reverse complement strand
CATTACAAGGTACAGTGTTATTCAATGACTGAAAGACTGTGAGAAATAGTTCAACTACCTGATTGGTCCCTTCAGTGCCTGATCCATGCGTCTTCCTCCACCATGGCTGTGGAATAAATAGCAAGTTACATTTCGTTACACAGAGACACTCTAATTTACAGTAGAGAATATTATGCGACGCCACAATTAAACAATTACATATGGGCGAATTTGTGAGTATATAAATGCAGACACAGACACACAGACACAGACACAGACACACAGACACAGACACAGATACACACACACATACACACATATATATATATAAATGGACACAAATATTAATAAGTATATGTCATGACATTGATACATCACAAAAACTGATTTACGCAAAGTGAACAACATATATTCCAGAAATATAATTCACTTATATATATAATATATATGTGTGTGTGTGTGTGTGTGTGTGTGTCCGAGTCAGTCGCCATGATAGATTGTTAGCCGCTACACACATTTTTTTCTCTCCTTGTTTCTATCCTTGTTTTTTTTCCGTGTCCCTTTCTGTAGAAGAGCGAAGGCTCGAAACGTAAAAGACTTTTTCTATTCCTTCAATACCACCTGTCATCGTCTTTTGTTTTTTTCGTAAACTCTCCCTATATATATATATATATATATATATGTATGTATATGTATGTGTGTGTGTGTGTGTGTGTGTGTGTGTGTGCGTATATGTATATATAAAATATATATATATATATATATATATATATATATATATATTACACGGGGGGAAATAAATATTCGTAATGTCAAAATTCTTTATTTATTTAATTTCTAATGAACATAAATGGGATATACATTATATATTCACTTACATATGCATAAACTAAGAATATGCAAAAGAAACTAATAAATTATAGTAACTAAGGAATTTATATACAATTATAAATATTTAGGGGTGAAAAAAGTATTCGTACAGAATATAAATAACTGATAATTCTGATTTAATACTTCGTAGCATAACCATTATTCAGTTCCACTTCAACCAATATCTTCTTGTAGTTCTTCACCAATGACTCGCATGTTTCTTTAGGAATTTTTTCCTATTCTTCTTGACAAATTTTCTTCAAATCTGTAATGCATGTTGGGGCTCTTGAATTTCAGTTTTCAAATAACGCCACAAATTTTCAATGGGGTTCAAGTCAGGTGACAGGCTTGGCCATTACAATAATTTATATTGTGATTGACAATCCATATTGGTAGACTTCACCGTGTGCTTAGGGCCGTTACCCTGTTGTAAAACCCACCCTTCACAAAGCTGGAGCTTTTCAACAGAGTCGCATAAATTATTGTTCAAAATATTTTGGTACATCTCTGCATTCATTCTACCATCTATCACATGTAAATTGCCAGTACCATTTGCAGAGAAACACCCCCACACCTCCAATCTTTACGGTAGGAATTGTGTTTTTACTCCAAACATGGGTAAGCGAATTTCGTCCAAACAATTCAATTTTCGTCTCGTCTGTCCATAGAACATTTTCCCAGAATGTATCAGATTTATCTTTATGTTCATAACAAATTTTAAACGGGCATCTCTATGCCTTTTAGTCAACAGAGGAGTTTTTCTAGGAGAGCGTGACTTCAGTTCATTCCTATGAAAACTCCTTTCTGGTGATTATTGCGTTTTTTTCCGATTCTTCGCTTCATTTTTCTTAAAGATCTTGGGGAAATCTTGCGTGGTGCTCCGGATCCTATTCTGTTTTCAACAGTTCCCGACTCCTTATATCTTTGAATAAATGAAGATATGGTAGTAAGCGGAATACAAAGTGTCTCTGATATTTTCCTGTAACTTTTACCTACTTTCTACAGTTCAATAATTAAGTTTTTCTCTGAATTTGTGAGTTCTTTACTTTTCGCCATTATTGCGATATTACTTTATGTTGTCTCAGTGCTGAATGAAGAAGCTAGTGTTTTGACACTCAAAAATGAAAACTAAGATTATTGGAATAAACAAGAAATTTCTAGTAAAAAAATATTTTAACAGTATTTTGTGGCATAGAAAATCATACATTTATTCTGTACGAATACTTTTTTCACCCCTAAATATTTATGATTGTATATAAATTCCTTAGTTACTATAATTTATTAGTTTCTTTTGCATATTCTTAGTTGATGCATGTGTATGTGAATATAGTATTGGTATATCCCATTTATGTTCATTAGAAATTAAATAAAGAATTTTGACAGACGAATATTTATTTCCTCCCCACAGTATATATATATATATATATAAAATATATATATATATATATATATATATATATATTATATATATATATAATATATAAAATATATAATATATATATATAAAATATATATATTATATATATAAAATATATTATAATATATATATATATAATATATATATATTTATATATATAGTATATAGTATATATATGTATATATATATATATATAGTATGTATGTATCTATGTATGCATGTAAATACGTATGCATGTATGTATAAATACGTATGTATGTATGTATTCGTGTATGTACACTCATTGTATGTGTTTGTAGGCGATTTTCTCGGGATAGCTCACATGGACATGACTGGCTGGGACAGAGAAAACAGAGGAACAATCTGTTGGTAGACAGATAAATTCCATCACTTCACTATTTACTTCTACATTTTCTCATTGGTCCCAAATCTTTAAAATAGGGAATTGAGAGAGGTGGGTGGGGATTTTAGGAGAGGTATAACAGTCAACGCAACCAATCATTTGAATGTAATCAAAATAGTGTCCTTTCTTTTAATTAGCTTAACATCTGCATATTGTTTATTGTTCTTCTTACTGTTGTTGTCTAACCTTTCATTAAGCTACTAAGACAGTATAATGTATCAGTAGAATTAAAACAATATAAACATATAAACACGGTTATATACAAAACAGAAAATGTAATGGTTTATCTTGTCATTGCCAGTGAATACTTACTGCGGTGAGAATAACGTCTTTAACATCTTTTTTAAATTTTCCTTTTTTATTAGGTCCAATGGTGTTCTGCCACTTTTGTTTTTACAGTAAAAGTTGGCCCCGTGGTGGGCTAGGTAGCTGGCAACTACCACACCAGAGCACCTTTCTTCGTTTCCCAGTTTCAGCTCTACGCAGAACTACAAATGATGAAATATAAAATGATGAGTTAAAGATTACACAAACATATACTAAAGATGCCCCAAATTACACAACAGTTCAACTACATTTACACATAGTTTTGTTTCTCCAGTGATTAAACTATTCACACAGCGTTGATTTCTTACATCATCTCTTAGTTGAGTCCACTTTTCATTATCATTTGTTTTACTTTACGTTCTACATTAAGACAAAAATTATGATCATTATATTGAACAAAACGCACATTAGTGGTCAACGTTATTGCTTAACAATGATATTTAATGAGTAAATATTTACTTGCCAATCACAAATGTCACAAACTATTCAATAAAAACACAATATAAAGTTATTATAACATCAAGTCAAATATACAAAATATAAGGACAGAAATGTCACAATAATGAAAGACAACAAACCAACAAGAACCTATCTCTACAACTGGCTTGATAAAGCCAAATGGCCATAGCAAGAGAAATACTTACGGAAGAGTATTGTACATATAAGTACTAGCTTAAGGTGACCCGCTCTACGCGTGGGTGAGGGTGTGATTGTTACTTTCTGTTGCTTCCTTGTTTCTTATCGCCATATCACCCTCTTTGTTCCTCTCTCCTTTCTCTCTCGCATCCCCACTCTCTTACTTCCTTTATCTCGGACTCTCCCTCACTTTCTCTTGCTTTTATCTTTTCTCTATCTATCTATCTCCCATTTATAAAAAATTAGATTTCCGTGCTTAAATTACAAATCTCTACTTTACCATGTTGAAAATTTGATTGAAATCGGGCAAAAGGTGTCCAATCTAAACCCCCAATTGTCCCCCAAAATCAATAAAATCCCTATTTTCACACCAAAACGACCACAGTAGCGCCCCAAAAGTCTCTCAAACAATTTCTCACCGCAAGTTACCCCCTCTTTTAAATTGTAATCCCATTCCAGGCCCAATTACATATTTTTACATAAAAATCCAATTTGTATCATCGTTCGCCTTCTTCATTTGATAGATTAGAAATACATACCCGGCCTTGTTCGGGATTAAAATAGTTTATTATTGTTTTACTCGTTTTGGTATTATAACCCGATTTCATTCGGGTCTAAGCGGGCCACATTTTAAAAGATGAGGAATTTTGCCCTAGAGTCCATGCCTTTCAATTGAGCAAATTCGAAGTTCCAATACAAACTCGCTAGCACTTTTAACATAGGTGTGCATATTTTTAGCACAATCCAACCACATATGCACACAGTATATATATAAATTAACACAATATATCTGTTTAATAATATCTGTTATGACTGTGCGATGGAGGTGGGCGATATTAATTCACCGTTCTAAAAGACCTGTGGCGAGAATATTTAAACTTTTGCGGTTGTCATCGCTTTCTGTCTATAGATACAGACAGATGTACAGTGAGAGAGGTGGTGGAAGAAAGAGTGACAGAGAGACGTCGTTATAGAGGGATCAAAAAATCACTCTTTTTGCCATAGCAACCACATCTTATAGCTTGCGAATTTTAACCATCGCGGGTCTCATTCTCACCACGCATTTAGTATCCTTGCCTCGGTTTGGCTGCCATTAACCTCCAAAGCAAAATGTGCATAAAATTTTCGTCAAAGGACTGTCTTATAGATATGAATAACACCACAAATAATATAAGTTATACCAGAAAAGAGAACAGCAACAACATAGCAAGGCCTTCAGACATAACAACTAAATCAACACCACATAGACATATCCACGCAGATCAATAATGTTTCTTTAATTAAGTGGATTGGAGAGAAAAACAGGGTATATAAGGCATCGGATTTTGTGCGCAAGAGAGAAGTCTACCATGGTATGGATGTGATGCATATGGATGAAGATAGCTTCATCAAGAAGGGTGATCTCTCATTGTGGAGGGAATGTGTGGAGGGGGTAGACCCAGAAAGACGTGCAATAATGTGGTGAGAAAGGACCGTCAGACGTTGGGCCTCACAGAGGGGATGAAATGGGAGCGATACTTTTGGCAGTCTGCTGTACTTGAGATGATATGCCAAGCTAAGTCGTCGTTGTCCTTGCATACTGTCATGACCCCTGTATCATTCTTCGTCTGAGATATCCTAATCTTGTGGGATCATGGGTGCTGATGCTTCGGAAAAATCACCCATGCTGGTGTCACATACAAATATCCGTGTCGGTGCTGCAGAAAAGCACGCAGTACATTATGTAAATTGGGTGGCATTAGGAAGGACGTCCAACTGTCGAAACCATGCGAAAAGAGATATGGAGCCCAGGTAGCTTTTCAGCTGACCAGCTTCTGTCAAAGCGTCGAACCCATGCCAGCTTTGAAAACAGTCGATACATTATGATGATGATGATGATGATGAATTAATAAGGAAACATCTTTTGATGAAGAAAGTGAAGTAAGGGAAGTAAGAATCGGTGTCACAGTTGAGGCAGAACACCAACGCAGTTGATTGATAAGTGTTCAGTCTGATGGACTATTCCAGTAGGTGGGGAGGTCGCTGGCTGCCAGAGTAGGTTCCTCTCACCAAAGTAGACATTACAACAATACACAGATGACCATCAACTGCCTGAATAGTAGTCAGCCATCTGTAGTGAGCTTTATTCATATGGGAATAGCCCAATGTCATATTTCAAAACTAACGCAGCGAAAATTTTGAAAAGTTTCCCCAGTTCTGAAAAAAATCGATAAATTCGACATGGAGTCGAGAATCTAAACTTTTATATGCAACACATCTGTCTAGAGGACGCAACTCGACTTTTTATCGCCCAAAGGGACAGCTAGGAATATCGTATACACAGAAGTATTCGAGTGAAGAGAAGATATTGCAACCTACACATGCGCCTTCGTTCCCTAGAGGGAAAGGACTAGATTGGGATTAGTCGTTGCCTACTAGGGGCTCTTACATACCCAGGCAATGCCGGGCTATGCTGCTAGTTTTATATAAAAGAAATGTGACAGAGAGCTGTTTCAGGCAGAATTCTTCATGGAATGGACAAGATGTATTTATTATCATGGCACCAGCACTATAAATGTTACTGTCTATCATATGAACCTCTCTTCTACCCAGTATCATTGTTAATTCAGAATAATATCTCCTGTCTTGAATAGATCATTTCTCCTTCAAATTTTGATGACCGTGTTTGTATGGCCAACATTCGAGATGGATCACCTTCTCTACCATGGAGAGGTCGTGCCTTTGAGGACGGAAGGGGACGGAATAGAGAATAGTGTTTGTTACATAATAATATAACTAAGGGTTACCATTGTGACTGGATCAGGAAATGGTAATGGAGGATGGGGTTGGTAGGTGAGAATTGCGATATAAACAATGTCTGTTTCTGTCTGTCTTTCTCTGTCTGTTTGTCTATTTTACACACACACAGACGCACAAATGCACACGCACATACACACACACACACACATAGTCACAAACAATGTGAAAACTTACCTGATCTAACATGGTCATGTGCTCCACCTCAGAATGAAAGTCTCTTTTTAACGCCAGATGCAGGCAATTATTTCCTCCATGGTCGACGGCATTTACATTCGCGTCCCTGGCTATCAGCCGCTGCATTATTCCGAGGTGACCGTCCGAAACAGCTTCAAGCAATGGTGTCCTATATTCTTTGTTCACAATTCTAAATTCACCGAATCCTTTGTGGAGGTAAAAATGGAAAATGAAAATTTACATGAAAATCAGGGTTGATATCAATGTCATTACAGTTTTCTACTGGGTACTAGATCAAACTGATCAAATACATTTGATGTTTGTCAGTGAAATAAATCTTCCATAAGGACCTTCTATAACCTGATACATGTGTGTGTTAGAGACATGATAAACATATTAAGATGTCCTACATTTGCCCCTCACTATAGTAAGTTGTAGGGCAACAGAACTAGAGTAAACACATGATTAGCAGATCAAGTCAAGTAAAGAAGAATTATGATTTCTAATGTTTACTTTTGACGTTGCTACATTAATAAGGGGTTCATAAAACTGCTGAGCCGGTTAGCGTCCACATGCATAAAACTAATGCGCACGCACGCACACACACACATAAACATCAGTGTTACATATATAAATACATATAATGAATTGGGGAAACGGAGTTCACGAGAATATGCATCACAACGACCGTTTCGACCCATCTTGCATCGGTCGCTTGCGGGTGGGCTACTATACATGTTGTGTTGCATCCTCCAGTGCAGATGCATCTCATCGGGTGCCTTGTTTTAATGTAAAGATACCTCACTAAATATATTCAGTTTCACTTGACATGTTGTTGCTAGAAGCTTCTTGGATTACAACATGAGAGACAACAGCCTTCTGGCAACAACAACATTCCAAGCGAACCCGAATATATTTACAGAGGTATCTTCTTTAAAAGAAGACACCCGATGACATGCATCTGCACCGGAGGATGTACCACAACCAGTTATACAATATCCTACCTGAAGGGCCCGATGCAAGATGGATTGAAACAAACGTTTGCGATGAATAAACAACTTCATTAACTCCATTTCTGCAATTTAGTTTTATGCCACAGCGAAAGCACCTCTGATGCTATATTCTGATAAGGCAGATGCAGGAGAATACAAAGCCAAAGATAAAACCTTGTACATGGTATTTGTTAAACACGGAAGAAAGGCTTTGACAGGATCCCTCGATCCCTTATTTGCTGGTCACTGCAAAAGCTAGGGATGGACGAATGGTTGGTGAGAGCGTTACAAGTCATGTACAGGGATGCTGTCAGTAGGGTGAGGTTTAGCATCGTGTGTAGCAATCAATTAGGGTACAAGTAGGATTAGTCCTCAGCGCCTTCCTGTTTATCAGAGTCCTCCAGGCAATAACAGAGGGATTTAAGATGACCGCTTCTAGGAGATCTCCAATGCTGATGACCTTGTTATCATAGCCGAATAACTTTCAGAACTAGGTAAATTTTAGGTATATCAGTAAGGACTAGAATCAACAAGCCTTAAACTTCATCTAAAAAAAACAATCTTAGTAAGTAGGAAAGCGGACAATTCACAAATCCCCTTAGGAAGATGGCACTGTTCGATCTGTAGAAAAAGCGTAGGTAGGAAGTTCATAAGATGTGCCCAGTGTAAGGTATGGACACATAAGTGTTGCAGCAATATCAGAGGAAGGTTAACGGGGATAATAGTTTTTCTGTGTGGAAGGTGCACAGGTACAATAAACAGCACAAATGTAGAGAAAATAGAGCCCATCAATTGCCAGGTAGGTAAGCTACTGGGAGTTGATAGTTTCCGCCATCTAGGTGGCCAAGTCAGGAGTGTGGTTGGTTGTTCCTTGAGTGTAGCTGCAAGAATAAGAATAAGACGTGCAAAGTTCAGAGTAATCTTAACTCTAATGGTAACAAAGAGCGTCTCCCTGAGATTGAAAGGCAGACGTTATGATGCCTGTGTGTAAACAACTATGTTACATGTCAGTGAAACATGGGATGTGACCTCTCTGAGGACTTCCATAGGCTTGAAAGAAATGAAGCCAGTAGGCCTCGCTGGATGTAAAATGTCAGTGTGCATGTACGACAGAGTATAGGAGTCTTGAGAGAAAAGCTGAGCATTGAAGACATCAAATAGGGTGTGCAAGAGAGACGTCTGCGTTGGTATGGTCTTGCGATGTGTATGGACATGGACAGCTGTATCAAAAAGTGCCGATCTCTAACTGTGGAAGGATCCTTTGGAAGACGGAGACCCAAGAAGACTTTCGATGAGTTGATGAAGAATGATCTCCAACCGTTGGACATCATAGAGGAGATGACAAGTGACCGAGAGCCCTGGTGATATTCTCTGCGGGAGAGGACATGTCAGGCCAAGTGACGATAAGGATGTGGTCGTGCCAGTGTCCTATAAGTGGCAGCCGTGCATCATAGCCGTGGCTGTTCGCTTCCGGTGCCATGTCAATGACACCTGGGTATCATAGTTGTGGTCACCGATGGTGCCATGTAAATTGGCACCTGGGAATTATCGTCGTTGGTGGTGCCATTTAAATGGCAACCATCCGTGAATCGTAGTCGTGCCATTGTCGGTGTCATGCAAGTGGCACCCGTGCCGGTGGCATCTGAAAGCACCAGTTACACACCTGGGGTGGTTAGCATTAGGAAGGACATCGAGCTGTAGAAACCATGCCAAATCAGACAGGAACGTGGGGCAGCTCACCGACTCATAATCTCCTGTCAAACCAGCCGACACATGCCAGTATGGTGAGTGGATGTTAAATGATGATAATGATGGTGATGATGATGATGATGATGATGGTGATAACGCACAAATAGAGACATAGACATACACAAATATGAAAATAACAATCAAAACTATCATTGTTTAATATATATATATATACATGTGTATATTTAGGGCTAAAAACCACTATGTGGACAGCCATATGCTAGAAGAAGATCACATACGATCTAACCATAAATCCATTCATCTCCAGTATAATATATATATATATATATATATATATATATATATATAGAGAGAGAGAGAGAGAGAGAGATAGATAGAAAGATAGATAGATAGATAGATAGATAGATAGATAGATAGATAGATAGATAGATAGATATGTTTCTTTATTAGCCACACAGGGCTGCACACAGATAGAACAAATTACAAGGTAGGTAGAGCTTTTCTTTGAAGGTTTAAAAAAAAAAAAAGGAAAAGGAAGGGGGAGTTTCGATCAAAAGGGATCGTAAAAGGAGAGAAAGAGGACAAAAAAAGGGGGGTTAAAAAAAAGGGGGAGAGGAAACAAAAAATTTTTTTTTTGATCAATACGGATCGTTATCACAGAAATGTCAATATGAAGTGTAAAGGGGAGGACAGGTGAGGTTTACCCGTGGAAAGAAAAGCCTACGGAAAAGACCACGGTAACCTCGGTCAATGGAGTCACATGTTATATTTCTATTTTTTTTTTTGCGAATAAGCAACTCTCTGTTTTCAATTTCTGGGTTCATAGGATCATGCTCAAGGTGGCTTCGTCATTCATACGTGCCATTCTTGCTACATTCACCCATCTTTTTTTAAAACATTCGCTAGACAAAACTTGCCTCTCTACTCTCACTTTCCTTTTCAAGTAGTACTTGAAGAAGTTGATGAGAGATTGACAGACAGATAGATAGAAAGATATATAGATAGATAGGTAGAGATAGATATGTTTCTTTATTAGCCACACAGGGGGCACACAGATAGAACAAATTACAAGGTAGAGCTTTTTTTTGAAGGTTTAAAAAAACAATAAATAAAAAATGGAAGGGGGAGTTTCGATCAAAAGGGATCGTAAAAGGAGAGAAAGAGGACAAAAAAAGGGGGGTTGGTTAAAAAAAGGGGGAGAGGAAAAAAAAAAATTGATCAATAGGGATCGTTATCACAGAAATGTCAATATGAAGTGTAAAGGGGGAGACAGGTGAGGTTTACCAGTGGAAAGAAAAGCCTACGGAAAAGACCACGGTAACCTCGGTCAATGGGTAGTGACATGTTATATTTCTTTTTTTTTTTTTTTTTGCAAATAAGCAACTCTCTGTTTCAATTCTGGTTCATAGGATCATGCTCAAGGTGGCTTCGTCATTCATACGTGCCATTCTTGCTACATTCACCCATCTTTTTTTAAAACATTCGCTAGACAAAACTTGCCTCTCTACTCTCACTTCCTTTTCAAGTGGTACTTGAGGAAGTT
>NW_021827272.1:0-10945 GCF_006345805.1 Octopus sinensis | reverse complement strand
GAACGATAAGTAAGAGTACTTAAGGAAAATAGCAGAGTGAAGTGTGGGGTTGGTTACTGTTGTTCTTATTGCTGTTGGTGTTGTTGCTGTTGTTGCTGTCGCTGTTGTTTTCATTGCCATTGTTGCTGTTGTTGTTGTTGTTGTTATGGTTAAGCCTTACGTAAGCCCTGATCGAGCACACAGACCTATGTTTGATGATATTCTAGCCCGGCCCTTTAAATTTCACCTTGCAATCTCAAAGAAAGAGACATATTGGTAATGTATTCCTGGATACACACCTATGTGAACAAGGATGGTCATGGCCGGAACGTCTTTAATCAATGAGTTTTTTTTATTTTTTAAATCCGTTCTATATTAATTTGGCAATAGTCATTGAGTTGAGGAAAATTTGGCTGCTTGTTCGAAACAGGCCGATAGACCACGTAGAAAGAGACATATTGGTAATGTATTCCTGGATACACACCTATGTGAACAAGGATGGTCATGGCTGGAACGTCTTTAATCAATGAGTTTTCTTTATTTTTTAAACCCGTCTATATTAATTTGGCAATAGTCATTGAGTTGAGGAAAATTTGGCTGCTTGTTCGAAACAGGCCGATAGACCACGTAGAGGCTCGACTGGTTTGACGTGTAGCCCCAGATCAGCTCTGAACAAACCTTTTCAGCTGTAGCTATCCAAATCATTTTTTTCTCCTGTATAGAAGGAATCAACGAACATCACATGTACAACTGTGCTTTTCTGAAGACAATACAATGTGATTTGAGGAACATTTGACTGATATTTATAGCAGGGCGACAGACCGTGAGGAAGTATAGATTGATGATGTCTTATGGTGGTGGTAATGGTGGTTGGTGACGGTTAACAATGATAATAGAAGGGGGGAAGGGAGGGAAAGAGAGAAAGAAGGGGAGAGAGAGAATTGAAATGGGATCATGGAAGAAGGTATTATGTGATAAGTAGTGGAAAAAGTGAGAGCAAGAAGTGAGAGCAGGAGGTAAGTGAAAGTAGAATGAGGTAAAGAGAGAGAGGAGAAGGGGAAGAATAAGTTGTAATGGTAGGAGTGAAGGAGGGGGTCAAAATGAGGGGAGGAAAGAATAGAAGAGGGAAAGGTAGTAGAGAATATAGCATTAAGAGGTAAAAAAAATGAATGAGGAGAGTAGTTAGAGATGGAAAAAGCGATGAAATAGAGGAGAGTGGAAGGGAGAGTAAGGACTGAAGGGGGATATAAAAGTAACGCAATAAAAAAAATTTAGGGTTTAAGGACAGGAGAAAATTGGTAGTAAAAAAGGAGAAAGGGAAGGGTGTATCATTACAGGGGAAGGTTAAAACGTGTGTTCCCACCTCCACAGACAACGCAAGAAAGGGACAGTGAAATTAAGGAACTGTAAAGAAAAAAGAAGAGAGAGGGAGAGAAAGAGAGGAAAAGAAGCATAAAAAGGGGGCAGAAGTAAAGTTTGACCTTATACACACAAGGGGGCAGTTATTGTCTGCCATAAGTGGTTTTTTCACGCCCTTCTTTCCCACCTTTTTATATTATCATTATTATTATTATTATTTTATTATTATTATTATTATTATTATTATTATTATTATTATTATTATTATTATTATTATCATTATTATTATTGCATTTCCTTTGTTTCTTAAGTAAATATTGATTTCTTTAAGGGTCAACCGCATAGGGTTTTACTGTTTTCTTTTTTTTTTTTTTAGAGTTCTAGGGGTAGCTGCATATTGAAACGAACGCTCATTATACTTTAATGTGACTGGTTTACAATTTTTATCGACATCGGATGCTGGAACGTTTTTGCTATATTGTGCGTTGAAATTGTGGCTATTTAGCCCTTGGTCAGCATTAATCGAGCAGTCCTGTGTATCATTGAAGGCGTTCCAAATACGACTACGCTTTTACTTGTTTCAGTCATTTGACTGTGGCCATGCTGAAGCACCGCCTTTAGTCGAGCAAATCGACCCCATAACTTATTCTTTGTAAGCTTAGTACTTATTCTATCGGTCTCTTATGCTGAACCGCTAAGTTATGGGGACGTAAACACACCAGCATCGGTTGTAAGCGATGTTGGGGAACAAACACAGACACACAAACATACACACACATACACACACACATATATATATATGTATGTATATATATATATATATATATATATATATATATATATATATATATATATATATATATATATATATATATATACGACGGGCTTCTTTCAGTTTTCGTCTACCAAATCCACTCACCAAGGCTTTGGTCGATCCGAGGCTATAGTAGAAGACACTTGCCCAAGGTGCCACGCAGTGGGACTGAACCTGGAACCATCTTTTTGCTTTTCTTTTATTGTTCTTTTATTTTCCTTCCAGATGTATAAACTAAACTAACACTCCGTCGCTTACAACCACGAGTGTTCCAGCTGATCTGATCAACTGGAATAGCCTGCTCGCGAAGTTAACGCGCAAGTGGCTGAACACTCCATAGACACGCATATCCGTAACGTAGTTTTCGGGGAGATTCAGCGTGACACAGAATGCAGAATGTAACAAGACTGGCCCTTTGAAATACGGCCGGGACTGGAGCAATGTGAAATAAAAGTGTTTTGCTCAGGGACACAATGCGCTACAGCGTATTGAGCTCACGATCGTAAGTGGAATACCCTAGCCACAAAGTTACGCGCCTTCGACGGATACACACACACACACACACACATATATATATATATAGATATAGATGAAACTTACTTGGAAGAGGTTGTGTGGCGTTCAATCATATAATAAAATAAATAATATATATTTATATATGCATATATACATACGTATATGTACATACATCTATACGTATATATAAATATATATATATATATATATATATAGATGTATATATATATAAATATATATATATACATATATATATATATATATATATATATATATATATATATATATATATATATATATATATTATATATATATATATAGATATATATGTATATATATAGTTAATCCAAACATGAAAACACAAAGAGCAACACAAAACGAGAGGACGTGGAACAATATAGTATTACTGGACGCTCATGAAGGAAGGGAAGAAGGAGGGTTTAACGTTTCGAGCGGAGCTCTTCGTCGGAAACATAGAGAAGGAAGATACAGAGAAGGGAAGACAGAGGAAAAAAAATCGCCAACGGTACACACCGGCCCGCATTTTGAAAATATACATATATATATATATATTATATATATATATATATATATTATTATATATATATTGCATATGTGGGCACAGGACGTCACGAAACGTGTACAACAAAAAAGTACGAAGCACGAGTACATGGAACAAACGGAAAACAAAACAAACAACATAAAGAACGAGCCTTCATCAGTTGTTGGCTGTTTTTATACTCTCGTATTTCGAGCATTTAACAACAATATACACTTTCGATAAAACAATTGCTCTCGCAAAGGAAGTTAAATAAAATTTAGGATTTTGCGGAGGGTCAAAATTGGTAACACAAACAGGAAAGTGAAAACAAACAGGAGGGCTGCTAAGCCTAAAATGGGATGTGGTGGCGAACACGTAAATCAAACTATGACAGGATACACACAAGAACACGTCTTCCTTGTTCCAGCTACAACGGAGAGTAAGAAAGATGGCCGATGGTCACGTAGGAGCCTCTTGAGCAAGGGAGGGGGAGTGAGGGAGAGAGAGTGACAGAGTAATAGGATAGACGAGTGTATGTATATATGTTATATATATATATACGATGGGCTTCTTCAGTTTCAGTCTACCAAATCCACTTGCAAGGCTTTGGTCGGCCTGAGGCTATAGTAGAAGGCAGTTACCCAAGGTGCCGCACAGTGAAACTGAAGCCAGAACCATGTACTACACAGCCACGCCTGCATCTGTTATATTATATTATATGATATCATATTATATTATACTATATTATATTATAAGGCGGTGAACTGGTAGAAACGTTAGCACACCGGGTGAAATGCTTAGCGGTATTTCGTTTGTCGTTATGTTTTGAGTTCAAATTCCGCCGAGGTCGACTTTGCCTTTCATCCTTTCGGGGTCGATTAAATAAGTACCAGTTACGCACTGGGGTCAATATAATCGACTTAATCCGTTTGTCTGTCCTTGTTTGTCCGCTCTGTGTTTAGCCCCTTGTGGGTAATAAAGAAATAGGTATTTCGTCTGCCGTTACGTTCTGAGTTCAAATTCCACCGAGGTCGACTTTGTCTTTAATCCTTTCGGGGTCGATAAATTAAGTATCAGTGAAGTACTTCGGTCAATGTAATCGACTGCCCCCTCCCCAAAACTTTCGGGCCTTGTGCCTAGAGTAGAAAAAATTATATTATATTATATTATATCTATTTCTATGACTGGACTATGGCCTTACTGGGGCACCGGCTTGAAGGCTTTTAGCCGAACAGATTGACTCCGGTATTCACTTTTTAAGTCAGGAATTTAATCTATCGCGCTCTTTTGCCGAGCCGCTAATTTATGAGAACATAAACTAATACCGGCTGGCAAATGGTGGAGGGTGGAGATAAACACAGGCACTACAACACGCACACATACGCAGCCTCTCTCTCTCTCTCTCTCTCTCTCTCTCACACACACACACACACACACACACACACACACACACATACATACATGCATATATACATGAATACAAAATAAAGTGGTGACATCCGAAACGATCGTGGTACAGACATTTGGTTAGCTTCAAGTTTAAGCACAACTTGTATGAAGAATACAAAGTAGATGATAGTCTATTAATAAAAGTATTACTCAATCTATGCAATACGCTTCGTCCCATATATCGAATCAGATAAGCAGACAGCCATTATAAAATTCCGTAAACAGCATAAAACAGTTGCTAATTATGCGATTATAAACCAGTGGGTGATGGGAACACGACGGGTTTCCACTCAGTGTCGGAATATCAAATTCAATCACAAGGCATTGGTCGGCCCAGGGCTGTAGTGGAAGACAGTTGTCGAAGGTGCCACACAGCAGGACTGAACTGAACCTGAAGCTACGTAGCTGCAAAGTGAGCTTCTTAATAGCATTGTTATTTAAGCAACTAAAGGCAGCGAGCTGGCAGAAACGTTAGCACGTTTGAATACTGGGGTCGATGTAATCGACTTGCCCCTTCCTCCAAAATTTCGGACCTTCTGCCTATAGTAGAAAGGGTTATTTAAGCAACTAAAATGCAGAAATAGAATATTTTCTTCTGATACTCAACCGTAACAGAAAGTAAATTTGTTTTATCATATGTATTTTAGTTGTTTCACGCATTAGACTGCTGCCATGCTGGGGCACCACCTTGAAGAATCTTTAACTGAATGAACTGACCCCAGTACATTTTTTTTAAAGCTTGGTACTTTCTCTAACCTCTCCTTTGCCGAACCCCTAAGTTACGAAGACGTAAGCACACCAGTACCTTTTGTCAAGCAGTAGTGAGGAGAAAACACAGATACAAGGAAATACACACACGTACACACACATATATACACACACATATACGACGGGCCACTTTCAGTTTCCATCTACCACACCCACTCACAAGGCTTTATGTGACCCGAGGCTATATTAGAAGACACTTACCCAAGGTGCCATGCAGTTGGACTGAACCCAGAACCATGTGGTTAGGAAGCAAGCTTCTTACCATACAACCACGTCTGTACAATGTTAGTTTTTCTATTTGTTTTTCAAATATAATAGAAACTCTGATAAAATGTATCTTACCTGTTTAAAAATCTTATTTGAATTGGTGGGGTTGGTTAGAATTAGTGCGTCTATAATGTATTAGTAATAATCTCATTCGTTCAACTGATCTTATTTATGAGAAAATAATAATTAAACTTAATTATGGTATGACGAGTTTATAGCTTCGAAACAGAGAAATTGAATGACAAGTCTATTAATTAACATCCGATGAATATGAAGAAATGCCGTTTACCATTTACCGTTACCATTCAACTTGATTATTGTAATTTGTTCAATTGAAAGTGTATTGGATTTTGGAAATATTCCGAGTGTTGGATCAACCTTAAATACCCAGTCGTTCATAACAGTTGAAGGCATGCACCGAATCATTGAATCGAAATTGATAGCTTGCAAGCATTTAATTTAAAGGGTTGTGGATCTCGGAATTATTCCAAGTATTGGATCAACTTTAAACACCCAGTCGTTCATAAAAGTTGAATGCAGTATAGTTCGCTCGTAATAAAGAATTTGGGCGGTGCATCTGAAAATGCAGGTACCGTAGCATATGTTAATCTTGCTAGTAAGTCAATCTGGCAGTGTGCAGCGACCACGCAAAGATTTGAATGTCTGAGTAGACAATGAAATAACAATATTCAGTTGCTCACATATCACAATCGACAGACTGATCAATTAAATAACCTGTGACTATGTAGTTAAATTTCTCCACGTTCTATGTTCAAATTTAATCGGAGTAAATATCATATTTTATTCCTCCAGGGTCTATAAAACAAGTATGACTCATTTAAGCTCTTTATTTTTGTTTAGCATAAAATGAATAAATCTATGGACCAAGGTAATCCAATTGTGATGTCCAAACTTTCTTTTTTTCCGAAACTGTGCGTCTTGGATTACAATATTCAGTATGCTCGTCCTATTATTTTTTTTTTTTTGAAGACATAATGAAAGATTTCACTACTAGTTCTAGGAGTTTGTGCGAATATTTACATATTCCAAGGATGATTTCGATGAATATAGCTATCCCTTATATGAGAAGGTACCCAAGAGTAACCGGAAACGTTCTCTGTGGGACAAGCCTATTGTTGTTCAGGCTTCCGCTGCTAGAAACCCCTTGATGCGACCCCCAGGCATCAGTCTACTGACCGGCGTCATCCTCTGAGGTTGTACTGCCACGTGGTGCGTCTTTGTTTTGCAGTGCTTCTCCCCAGTTCGTCGATTTTTACGTTGGCTGAAAAGAAAGGAACAGCTTCCTAGAAATTCTATTTTCTGACGGTTTTCTGACGGTGGCCGAAACAGTTATCTTGCCTCAAACAGCTTACAAGGACGCTGCCATAAGACAAACACAATTGTCGCATGAAGACCAACCTCGTTCAGGACGACTGTTGACTTCCCGAACAAATGAAAACATCATGGAAATTCATGAACAGAACTTGGATTATTATTAATTCAGATATTTATTTGTTTGGTGGGCAAACAACTTGATCGGAGATCGAGTATTGAATAAATAGCTACATCGTGAAAGAGTCAGGTTAACCACTCATGTAAATATCGTTGTATTCAATTATTCAGTTTCATTTCTTTCTTAATCATTTTTTAATAGCTTACTCTTTTATTTGTTTCAGTCATGTGACTGTGGCCATGCTGGAGCACCGCATTTAGTCGAGCAATCGACCCAGGACTTATTCTTTATAAGCTTAGTACTTATTCTATCGCACTCTTTTTTGCCGAAACGCTAGTTTACGGGGACGTAAACACACCGGCATTGGTTGTCAAGCGATGCTGAGGGGACAAAAAGACACACAAACACACCCACACATATATACATATACATATATACGACAGGCTTCTTTCAGTTTCCGTCTACCAAATCCGCTCACAAGGCTTTGGTCGGCTCGAGGCTATAGTAGAAAACATTTGCCCAAGGTTCCACGCAATGGGACTGAACCCGGAACCATGTGGTTGGTAAGCAAGCTACTTAACACACAGCCACTCCTGCGCCTAAGTTAAAAAAAAGATCAGCACCCATGTTCATTTTCATGGTTTGCGTGACTTGAATGAAGAAGTGATGTATTTATCCGCAGACTAGAGATTGAAACAGCACTGAAGGGATCCCCAACATTATATCAGAGCATGGTGTTAAACTGGGCAACAGATTAAGCCCACCACCCAACAATGATAATGGTCGTTCCGACGGATTTTCATGCACTTTCTACACTTCATAAGTCTTTGGCCTGTTGGATGCTATGATAAAAATACACTTGCCTAAGGTGTTCCACAGTGAGATTTCACTTGAACCAGCGAACATGTTATCCAAACAATTATGCTTACACCCATAATCTTTATTCTGATGCAGTATTTCGCAATCTTTTTGCGCCCACTTCAAACACGAAAATTTATGACTGCGTACACGAATATTACCCTTATCTAAAAAAAAAAAAAGTAGTTGCAGTAGTTGCTCCTAAAATAAATATGCCGCCCACGAGCCCTTTCTGTCTCTTGCAGCCCCCACTTGCTGCGCCATAGAGACCCCTTAGAATCGTATTTCGTGGTTTATCTCTCACTTTGTTACTGATTCTTTCTGGTGTATCTTGATTTTGATATTTGATTTCTGAATAAAGACAGAATAATAATCTTTTCTACCATAAGCACAAAATCTGAAATTGGGTGAGAGTGAGCTATTCGGTTACCTCAACCCCAGTGCTCAACTGGTACTTATTTTTTGGACTCTGAAAGAATGAAAAACAAGGGTGACCTCGGCAGTAATTGAACTGTGAACGTAAAGACGAACGAAATGCCTCTAAGCGGCGTGCTAATGATTTTGCCAGCTCTCTGTCTTAAGGACATATATTAATTTTTTATTGCTCACAAGGGGCTAAACATAGAGGGGAAAAACAAGGACAGATAAAGGGATTAAGTCGATTATATCGACCCCAGTGCGTAACTGGTACTTAATTTATCGACCCAGAAAGGATGAAAGGCAAAGTCGTCCTCGGCGGAATTTGAACTCAGAACTCAGAACGTAACGGCAGACGAAATACCTATTTCTTTACTACCCACAAGGGGCTAAACACAGAGAGGACAAACAAGGACAGACAAACGGATTAAGTTGATTATATCGACCTCGGCGGAATTTGAACTAAGAACGTAGCGGCAGATGAAATACCTATTTCTTTACTACCCACAAGGGGCTAAACACAGGGGGGACAAACAACGACAGACAAAGGGATTAAGTCGATTACATCGACCCCAGTGCGTAACTGGTACTTATTTAATCGACCCCGAAAGGGTGAAAGGCAAAGCCGACCTCGGCGGAATTTGAACTCAGAACGTAGCGGGAGACGAAAAATCTATTTCTTTACTCCCCACAAGGGGCTAAATACAGAGAGGACAAACAAGGACAGACAAACGGATTTAGTCGATTATATAGACCCCAGTGCGTAACTGGTACTTAATTTATCGACCCCAAAAGGATGAAAAGCAAAGTCGACCTCGGCGGAATTTGAACTCACAACGTAACGACAGACGAAATACGGCTACGCATTTCGCCCGGCGTGCTAACGTTTCTGCCAACTCGCCGCCTTAAGGACATATATTAGTAACAGAGGGGAGATTGAGACAGATGGGGCTTCACGTCTTCTTGTGAGTAACAGAAACGAAATAGCAAAATTGATATCAACAGGAAGTTGAAACCAGCTCGCAGCATCCGCTCGTCAGCAGCCTACTTCTTGTTCGGTAGTGTTCGCCACTGAATGAATGTAAGCAAAAAGTACTGACAGCAAATTATGCGGAGCTGAATTGGAGAAATGTAAATTCCATTGTAAGGCAGAAAAACAATATGCAAGGAAAAATGCTTACACTTTCTCTCTCTTACTATTACTCGGCCTCACTCTTTTCTACTCTCTCTCCATCTCACCGTAACTGTCTCTTTATCTCTCTCTCTCTCTCTCACTCTCTTTCTTTCTCTCTCACTTACTCTCTTTTTCTCTCTACTTGAAGAGATAATTCATTCGTGTGAAAAACCACAGTTTTCTTGGAAAGAAAAAATGAGATAGGAAAAAGATGGAGAGAAAAAGAGGAAATAGAAAGACTGGAAGAAGAAAGGGGTGGAGAGAACAATTGAAAAATGTACCACCAAGAACGATAACTGCTATTGTCGGTGTGAGGTGTCCAGCCGTTTTTAATTCTTCTTGATGTTGTGGCAACTGCTGTGGAAATTCGATGTGTCACTGACATCAATCTGCTTCGCTCGTTTCTTGATCAATGCCATATATATATTGGCTAGCAAATTCTTCAAATCTTGTTGACAAGCTGTCCAAGATCCAATTATACCAAAATCAAATCTCTTTCTGCTTTCTTCTCTCTGTTCCTGTCTTTGATTGGATTTGCGAATTGTGCTCTTGAAACGTTAACACGCGGCAAAAACAGATTTCCCTTCATCGCTTCAATGCAAGAATGTCGTTTTCTTTGACACATGAATGTTTTCTTATATATTTTTTTCTTATTCTCGACCCTTCTCTGTGTGTGTGTGTGTATGTGTGTGTGTGTACGTATGTACTTATGTACTTATGTGCGTACGCGTGTATTGAGTGTATGCGGTGTTGGTGGATGTGGTAATGGCGATTGTTGTAGCGAAGATTAGTTGGAGGGAAAACAGCAGAAGAGTTCACTTTGTTCATAGTGGTTTTGTTTGGGAGAAAACATCCAGGGTGGAGAGATATGCCCAGATCTTGTCTCACAGCAATGTTCAAGGTGTTATATATATATATATATATATATATATATATACATATACGAACTGAGTAGCTACATGGCTGAAACGAATAATAGAGTATTTACGTATATAGTGAGTGTAATATATATATAATATATATATATATATATAATATATATATACATACATACATACATATATGTGTGTGTATATATATCTACATCTGTATATATATACATACACACATTGTGTATGTATATATATGTCTATATATTTATTATATATGTATGTATATTATTATACATATATATATATATAATATATATCTATATACATACTATATATATATATATATATATTAATATATATATATATATATAGTAATATATATATTCATATGTAATGTATATGTATATACATGTATGTATATATATATATATATATACATATATATATATATATTATATATATATAATATATATTATAT
>NW_021827271.1:7500-10822 GCF_006345805.1 Octopus sinensis | reverse complement strand
CCTACAAGTTTGGCGGGGATGAAATTCTCGTTTCTTTGTATAAGAAAGGATTCAAAGACATATGTGATAACGTTTGATCTCTCTGTTGTCAGATGTTGGCGAAACCTTTGCAAGGATACTCCTCAAACGACTGCTGGACCATGTTGCACTGGACGTTCTTCCATAATGTAGATTTCGTCCAAATTGAAACACGACTGATAGGACTGCTGCTTACAACCCGACAGGTTCGAGAGAAGAGCACAAAGCAACAACCTCATCTGTACCGATGTTCCATTGAGCTTACCAAGACCTTTGACATCGTACACTCTATAGGTGCCCTTCTCAAACTGAGATGACCAGAGAAGTTCACAGAACTCATTCCATCTCTTCTTTGCTATTCTTCTTTGCTATTTTTATCTCGCAAGCCTTTGCGCTTAGTGATGCTGGTGTCTGCATCCGGTACCGTACAACAAGGAAGCTTTTCAACATCCGTCGTTTTACTGCAGTAATAAAAACTCCCATGGCTTCTCATTGGTGAACTCCTTTACGCTGATTATTGTGATCTCGTAACCCACATTGGGGATGGAGCTGCACAACCTAATGGACTGCTTTTCAGCTGTGTGTGATGGATTTGGACTAACAATCACTCTTAAGAAGGTCGTGGCCATGCTACAGCCTGCATCGGGCAAGCCATACACCCCACCCTTGATGTACGTCGAGGGTAAAAAGTTAAAAGTCGGAAATACACATGGCTACCTTGGTGTCTCGCTATCTAGATTTAGCACACATGACGAGGAGGTCAGTTATAGATTGTCTAAGGCTTGTGAATGCCTTTGGAAAGCTTGAATCGAAGTTCTGGCTGCAATCGGACTTGAAAGCAGCAACGAAAGTTGAGATCGTATCAAGCATGAGTCTTAACAGCGCTGTTTATTGATGCGAGACCTGGATGACCTTCCACGGATATACCCGACGTCTGGATATACACCGATTCATGGTATCCTGAAGATACCATGACGATCTCATCTACCTAAATCAAGAGTAGTGCAGCTGGCGAAAAGATAAGTCTATGATTATGAAAAGCTGCTTAGAGGTTCTGATCATCTTCTCCGTTTAAAGAACGTTTTATGGTGAGTTGAAGCAAGGAAAACGTCTTCAGTGCAAGCCATGCAATGGTTTGAGAAACTGTCTTAAAGATGAACTTAAAGAGACCAATATCGATACTAACCCCTGGGAAAATCTTGCACCAGATAGGGAGCTGTGAAAGAATCTGATTTATTGATTAGGAAAATTATAATACAGGCATTATAAATTTTTCCAAGGGTGCCTTCTGCATGATTAACATATAATTAGTCTCATCCTACCAAATTTAGTGTGAGTAATCAAATGTATCAAAATTACTCTCAAAACAGGTAAGGGAGAAAACTCGCATCATGTCAAAAATTGACGAATATCTTTCAATGGGATGCTCCAGTATTGCCGTCTTCCTATCACTGAAAGCAAAGAACAAAACCTACGCAAAGATAATGTACTCCTAAACAAACACGCACACACGCGCGCACACATTCACATAACCATACACCTACATACACATATACACTGACATACACACACACAATATTAAATTTATTAGGTTTTTATTATATACAATTATTTATAGAGATTATTTTAGATCTTGTAATAATATTTATATATATATTTTCATTGATAATTTATATATTATTAGTCATTTAAATATTTATGTAATTATATATGACTAATATTGATATAGATTATGGGTTTCCTACCTTATAAATTAAAATTAATATTTAACATTATAGTCGATTTTGATATAATCATATTTGATAATAGAGTTTATTATAAGTAAAATTATTATATTATACATATTATTTATATCTAAAAAATATTGATTATATTTTAGATATGTAAACCACCTGAAGAATGACTGTAAACTCGAAAATTTTAAAGAATTGAACAGCCATGAAACGATCGTAGTGTTATATTATTATCTTTTTTAATAATTTGATATATAATTAAATAATATAAATTAATTAATCTTATATATTGGCTTAAGTTTTTCATTGTTGATTTGCCTAATAGTGGTTTTATCTCTAATTTAATATAATATATATATATATATATATACGCATATATATATAGTTAATTCAAACATGAAAACACAAAAACAAAACACAACAGCGCGAGGACGTGGAACAAGTATAGTGTTATTGGACGCTCAGTATTGGAAAGAAAGAAGGAGGATTAAACGTTTCCAGCGGAGCTCTTCGTCATAAATATAGGAAAAGGAAAGATCCAAGGAAGGGAAGACGGAGGAAAAAGTACAACGGTACACACACTGTCGCATATATATATACACACGCATATACACACCCCCGCAGTTAGATTCCCCTGTCACATCACGTCACTCCTATTTATGGCGGGCTAAACTTTATGTCGTCACAGTTCAACACTGATTGTAGGCGTGGCACCGCAACGGAGGGGAAGGGAAGTGCGGCGGCGACGGTGGTGGTGGCTGTGGGTGATATGGTGGTGGTGGTGGGGGGGTGTTGGTGGTGGTGTTGGTGTTGGTGGTGTTGGTGGTGGTGGTGGTGTTGGTGTTGGTGGTGGTGGTGGTGGTGGTGGTGGTGGTGATGGTGGTGGTGGTGGTGGTGGTAGTGGTGGTGGTGCTTGTGGTGGTGGTGGTGGTAAAAGACCCGGTTGTGGTTGATGTTAACACATCAGCCGCCGTGACGTGGTGGTAGTAGTAGTAGTAGTAGTAGTAGTAGTAGTAGTAGTAGTCGCAGATGCAAGTTGCAGTAATGTGTTGTTTGGGGTTATAGGAACGCCACCGTGACGGGCACCGGTTCGGAACAGCGATGTTTGTGGTGCGAAAGATTGGAGGCACGTAAAGTCCCATTAGCCAAACAATTAACCGATTCTCACCCACCATTATGCTACAACCACAGGACAGGGAGCAAATCTAGGGGCTTGTACAACCACAGGACTACAGGAGAGCCTGTACGCGCCCGATCAACATGCTATAAAAGGCAACCGAAGACGAAATCGGGTACTATAATCCTACAGATGCAGATGAGATAGTCACGGCTAAAACGCCTTTGATCACATAGAGCTTCTCAATCAGGTTTGACCCAGGGCTAAATAACAACCCTCACTCGTCCTTTCCCCTTTAGTCTTCCACCACTACGACCATGAATTCCATCCCCCCCCCCCAGGTTTACATTCCCCCACAACCACCCCATTTCGTTATCCTTACTGTCGATGTGTGATTTGTCTCCTCTTTTGTTTACTCATAGGCGCATGCGTGGCTGCGCGGGAAGAAGTTTGA
>NW_021827270.1:0-2500 GCF_006345805.1 Octopus sinensis | reverse complement strand
GTGTGTATGTATGTATGTATGTATGTATGTATGTATGTATGTATGTATGTATGTACCTATGTATATATGTTGGTATGTATGTATGTCCTGGGGTCGATTCGTTCGACTAAAAATTCTTCAAGGCAATGCTGCAGCATGGTCGCAGTTGAATGACTGAAACAAATGAAAAGATATGATAGACTGGGGGTGGCGGGTAGGAATACAAAAGGAACTGTCTTTTACGCTTCGAGTATTCACTCTTCCAAAAGAAAAGATAAGCAAGAACAGCTCTTGTCTGTTCTTGCAATATTGTGGTGAAGATGGTAATCTAACCATTTCCGATGGCTGACGCGTTGCACCGAAGTTCGCTGACTGTAACCGTTCAACATGGCGGCGTTGTTATGGCGAAGTAGTGTGACGTAACTAATTAGAATAACCGCCATACTGTACTGATATTTTAACGGTATTTTACTGCATATTTGTTTTGTTTGACTGTTTCACTATAGTGGTGATGATGATGGTGATGATGGGTGGGGAGTATTGCTTGTCAATATGTCTGCTATAAAATAGACAACCCAAATGCTGAGTGGTGGCCAAGTAAAGGAGAAACAGATGTAACCAGTGGTCTATTTGAGCTAAACAGAAGTTGTGTAATCCCCGGATTTGTCCTGATTCAACAGATCAATGAAAAATGTGTTCCAGTTATGACCATCCAGTCTGGTTTTGATATATTGTGTATCTAAGTCTTCTTCCCCAGTTACCATAAGACAAATCTTTACTTCAGCCCAAACCAATGGAAAGAAATGTTTCCTTCCTTCTTTTCTTTCAAACTCTTTGCCTGTCCAGTGATTTATTTCTCTGGCGCCCATGCACCATATACGATACACATTCTCAATATTTTTCAACCATTAGAGTGATTTGGGACCTGTAAAAAGATTCTTACTCAGAATGCATGAAACAAGAACCAACTAAGACAAGAATGGACGTTTAAGACAAACTTGCGAAAATGTTTTGAAAAATTAGAAGTCTTAAATGTCAAACAATTATCTCCATCGCTTGTGAGGCTGTGATTTCAGTGGTGGCTTGATGGTGGTGTTGACCATATGCCTTTCACATCTGATACACTGGACATATTCCTCTGGCAGCCATGCACCATGGTATACATTCTTAAGTAATTTGGGATATGTAAAAGAGAGGTTTTGTATTACTCAAAATGTATGAAACAAGGGCTTGGTAAAAGTTTGAAAACAAGCATGGATGTTTAGGACAAGAAAAAGTTAATACAGTTGAATGTGGTTCTAGGGGTATTTAGCTGCTGTTTCTAACAGGTTAAGTAGAGGTTCTCTCGTTGCCTTGGGGTTGTTGGAATCGGTTTCTATCAACGCAATATCTTACCCCACAACCCCAATCGCCTCCACAACTAAGGGAACCATTATGCTGATGAAATCGATCTCAATATATAACATATTTATTGTATCGATTTCACAAAGATGAAAAGTCGCCCCTTGGTCCTGTGGGATTTTTACTGAGATTTGAACGCACAAACGCCGCTATTGATTATCTCAAGACCTATTTATCTGCCACTCTAACGATTCTTGCAATCCACACACACACCCAACCTCTCAGTTCAGCGTGGTCTGCTAAGTGATCGATAGGGCTACAAGAAAGAACAGCCAAGGTCGTTGCATAATTTGCTGCTGGGTTTCATGTGCGTGCGGAAGGGGGGAAACGGGATGGCTACGGTTAGAGCGCTTTTGATATTGGTTCTTTCTATTAGAAGCCTCTACATGGTTGTTTGACATGCCAAAAATAACAGCTAAATCTTTCTCAACTCACATCCTGTCGTCTTAGAAACGGACATGCTGGATAAGGCTGTAGTGAATTCCTTTCGCTGAGCAAAAAGACGGGACGGTCACGGCTGGAATATCTTTTATTATTAGTCTGTTTAATGACAAGGGGGAGAGTAAACAACAACAGTAACAACAACATCATTAGCACTGACATATTGCAAATATGTTTGATCCTTGCTTCTTTTCTATTGGAACAGATGAAGCGAGCGAAAGACTGTTCCCAGTCACTGCCGCCATATTGCATAGACACAGCAGCAGCAACAGCGTGGCGGCCATCTTGCTAAGGAAAAGCAATAACCGCTGGAGAAAGGCACCGAATGAGTGGTCGGGGGTTCGCGCAGCGCCTACACATACCATAAATGACACACAACTTCATAATCGTCTCTCATGTGCATAACGTGCACATAATATGCACATAACATGCATACGAGATGCTGATGTAATAAAGCGGAACATCAAAGGGTGGAGGTTCAAGCGGGGAAGGAGGCGGTGATCTGAAGAAGTGTGGGGAAATCAGAGGGACAGAGGAACGGGATGGGTGGGCCCCCTCTTTCTCTCTCTCTCTCTCTCTTTCTCTCTCCAACCCCTATTTTTTCCTTCGTGCCTAATATTATCGTTATAGTCATCTGTAATGCCCGGAAGTTAATGTTCCTTAAATACCGCCAAATGGA
>NW_021827269.1:0-11038 GCF_006345805.1 Octopus sinensis | reverse complement strand
AGGGAAGTGATAAAATTTGAAGTATATGTGTACATCTACTCGAAATGGTCCGTAAATATTAATCGACATATTGTACGTTGAAATTCAGCACGGATTTAGACCAGGCGGAAGGTACTGCTTGCATTAAATCCGTGCTAGTAACACAGTGGACAAGACCGTGTTTTCCAAACTTTTCAATAGAATCATCTGACACGAGATTTTCTATTCAAGTCATATGTTTGCTCTTACCGATGCTCACACACAGACTCACAGGCATTAGTTATGATTTATATCTCAAAGATGCCTTGAGATGCATACACTCAATGACGTTTTTAGGATCTAAGGTTGTTTCGGTTCATACAACATCAGAACCTCTCGCTTGCCCAGGTTATCTACAAATGTTGATCATATTCCACTTTTATCTCACCCACATCATGCCCTGGATCTTCTCCCCAACCAAACCATAATTGAAAGTCATCAAGTGGCTTTCCCTGCGGATTCTCTGACGGAAGGCATACATATCCTCTTTGCTGCACCATTAATTCTAAACCCAAACAGACCTTTACCAAGGGATCTGCTGTCTTCCTTCCCTAACTCTTGTGCAATATAGCTCTATTCGTTTGCAGTGTGCACAACAGTCATGGGCCGTGCATGTACTTTAAATATGCACACACATATATGTGTATGTGTGTATTTATATGTTTGTATGTTTGTACGTATATATGCACATACATAACTTTATACATACGTGCATACGAACAAACAATAAGATACATGTAAAGCTGAATTAATTATGCGACATATACCACCTGTGGAGCATACAAACTAGATCATTGCTGGCAGAAGCATAACTTATTTCTTCGAATGTGTGCCACCTCTTGGCCAATAAATCAGCATTTCGCCGTCATAAACATTGCTATGAATATTGCTCCTTACCCCATAATCTAGTTATGGCTTTTATATCCCCATCACACGTTGTTTACATTATAACACTTCAAAGAGAATAGCAATTTTGTAGATCGTTACAATTTACTGAATAATAATTACACAAAGCATACAGACACACACTCAATATATATATATTTATTTATAGGGAGAACTCCCAAAAAGAACAAAAGACGAAGACAGGTGGTGTAGACAACAGACAGATGTATTAGTATAACGCTCGGAAAGTGAAAAAGTCTTTAACGTTTCGAGCCTACGCTCTTCCACAGAAAGGAACACAGAGAGAAACAAGAAGAGAAAATAAAGAATGTGTAGTGGCTAGCGATCTATCACGACGAGTGCCTGACAGAAGGGTCACACAGGAGAGCTAGAGATTAAGGGGAGATAATAAAGTAGTGGTGATCCCAAGACCAAGGCGCGCGTGCGTGTGAGTAAGAGAGCTTGTATGTGCGTGTAGAAGAGGGCTGGTAATCTTGACGTGTGCGTGTGTGTATGTGTAGGTGTGAAAATGTATGTCTGGGAAGTGGTCAATGTTGGTGTGTGCGTAGTGGTGTGTTGAGATGTGATGTGTTGTGTGATATGGTGGTGTATGGTGTAGTGGTGTGTGGTGTGGTGGGTTGCTGTTGGGAGGTGGGCGAGGCGATACACTCTAACAATAGGCGCACTGAACAACGTTGATTGCAGTACAGGTGTATATAATTATATTCACCACGTTCGTATACACTCAAACGTGAAAAGAATTTCACTGTAGAAATTATCTCGAGAGTGAAATTCTCCTTACGGATAACCCACCACATATGAATGACGGCATTGGAACCTAGGTCACGTGTTTCTGCATCATTACGCCTCATTAGCGAAGGACACCGAATCTATTGCTCATACTCAGCCAAATGCTGCTGTTCTTATATTAAGAATAGCAAATGGTAAATTTGCCGATGTGTGCAAAGCGCTTCATCAAGCTGGAATTGATCAAATACAGGAACACTAAGCAGCGTTGGTGGAAATATATTCATATACTGAAATACACAGATCTCTCTCTCTCTCTCTCTCTCTCTCTCTCTCTCTCTCTCTAATGTTTTGTTTTTTCCCATTTTGTGATAAAGCTATATAACAGTATATATTATCACTGGAAAATTTAGAAAATGCGGCTAATTCGCATCACCCTTTCTTCCTATCATTGACACACGTCAATGGACATACCAATAGATCCGAATACGTACACACACGCGCAACACATACATAGTCATAGAAACGCATTTATATAATCTATATACATATATTTAGAGAAACATATAAACATTTGCATTTGTGTATGCGTGCGCGCACGCGTGTGTGTATGAAGGCGTGCGTCTGTGTGTCGATACTTTGAAGAAGAAACGGAACTCCTTAAATAACAACATAAATATTTAACATTTATAGGGGGCGACATGGCAGAAACGTTAGCACGACGGGCAAAATGCGTAGCCGTATTTCGTCTGCCGTTACGTTCTGAGTTCAAATTCCGCCGAGGTCGACTTTGTGTTTCATCCTTTCGGGGTCGATAAATAAAGTACCACTTACGCACTGGGGTCGATGTAATCGACTTAATCCGTTTGTCTGTTCTTGTTCGTTCCCTCTATGTTTAGCTCCTTGTGGGCAATAAACAAATATATATTTAACATTTATTGAAAGTTTGAAACGTCAGAGATCGTTAATGAAGGTGGGACGATTTAGACGAAGGGAATATGAAAACCATTATATAATAAGATCTTTGGTTGTCATTTGTTAACACAAAACATCTACAATTTGGAAACTCTTGAGGGATTTTAGTGTGGAGCGGTGGTATAATATATATAATATATATATATATATGTGTGTGTGTGTGTGTTTACGTCCCCGTCACTTAGCGGTTCGGCAAAAGAGACCGATAGAATAAGTACTGGGCTTACAATAATAAGTCCCGGGGTCGATTTTCTCGACTAAAGGCGGTGCTCCAGCATGGCCGCAGTCAAATGACTGAAACAAGTAAAAGAGTAGAAGTGTATATATAATATAATATATATATATATATAATTTATTATATAGAAGAGCTTCTACAGGACTAGAACTGTTTCATTCAAGAGAAATCTTCAGGGAGCCTGAAGATTTCTCTTGAATGAAACAGTCTAGTCCTGTAGAGCTCTTCTATATAATAAATTAATTTTACTCTGCTATGTATTGAGTACCTTATTTACTGTGGTTACCCCGAATCAACCCGGGACCTACATATATATATTATATATATATATATATATATATATATATAATATATAAAATTTAGGTAAACGGGCATACGCAATGCTTTGTATAAACCAAAATTTTTGGGTAAATAAAATTGTGAATTTAAAATATATGCTAAAGAAATAGAATATCCTGCGCGTAAGATGGGTGTCTACTTGTTGCTAACTGTTTGAAATTACTACAATGCCCACCAAAATATTTTTAGGCAATATTTCAGGTACGAAATTTGTGACGAAATATCTGATTAACCCTGACGGATAAATCATGACAGCCGTATCGAAGTATACAAACCTATATACTTTAAAAATAATATGATCGGTGCTTGATTCTGGACCCAAATGCTACCATGGATTATTGGGTTAAAAACTGAATTGAGGATTGTGTCTAACAATTTAAAAAATGGTGTTTATCTTGTAATCGAATTCCAACGGTATAAATGTATGATCTGAGCTTTCGTCGTCTTGTAAACACACTTCCAGGTAGGCTTCCAAACAGATTAGAATATAAGAAAATCTTGGTTTCCGATTCCATTTTTATTATAGTGCTTATTTACATTTCTGAGAAATTCACGTCTTTAAGTCAATATTTACTTTTAGCGTCGTAAGATATTCCCCTTACACGGTTTATATATTCTTAGATGTAGTGTCTAATCATTGTGCACATACGTATTAAATTTCTAACGTTAACCTTCCCACCACCTTCATATCCGCACTTCTATGCCAAATTGCCTTATACATACAGACTTAGTTTATTCTCACGCTAGTTCTTTTGTTTCACTTCCTAATGAATTTCCAAATAATTTTCGTTTTGAAAAACATTCACTCTCCATTAAACTTATAGTATTTATGGCTCTCCATTTAAGTGTATACATACATACATGCACAAACACAGACATATACACACACATATATATCCAGTTATATACATACATATATACATACATATATATATGTATGAATGTATGCATGTATGTATGTTTATATTACCTCCTCTGATAGTAGATTATTGAATAGAGACGAATAATATCTCACTGAATAAAGAAAGAACTGTACCCGTTGAGTTATTCAACCAAAACCACTCCACTTTGTTTCATATAGTCTTCCTGGGTGGTTTGAGATGGTGAGATTATTTTTGTCAATAATGGAACATTCTGGAAATATCTAGATCAGAAATTGGGATTTAGAATATAAAAACAATAAAACGCACCTTCAAACAATAACATGAAAGAAATGGAAAGGGATCTCATCTGATAAAATAGGGTCAGTTTCCGGAAAGTCTACATCAGCTTCTGAATCTCTTTCAAAAATAACCCCGGATTTTTATACAAATCCAAGAAATTATGTTACGTCAGATAAGATGAAATGCGTTGACAGAATAGGCAAAAATACATATGAAGTAAGCTGTTATGAAGTAAGCTTTTTTTTATTGCCTCACTTATTTTGGTCTCTGGATTGAAGCTACACTGGGGCGCTCTCTTGAATCGTTTACTCGAACAAATTGACCTCCATTTCTTTTCTAAATCGGATATTTATCCTATCAGTTTCTTCCGTTGAATGAGTACATAAACAAGACAACGGTTGTCAACCGGTTTCAGCTCAAACGCACACACGCAAATATATTCATCAGATGTAGTACAGGATTTTGCAAATATTAACTTCACGGAAGAGCACATTATATATATTATATATATATATATATATATATATATATATATATATACATGCGATGGTTTTGTTAAGCAGTGTCGGTTTTTACGATTCTGTAAATTATTATAATAATAATAATAATAACAGTATTTTATAAGCTTAAAGCTTATAAAATAATATTATATATATGTATGTACACACACACACACACACACAACACACACACATATATATATATATATATATATATATATATATATATATATATATATATAGCAATATATATAGCAATCGAGTACTAACACAGGCGTTTTGACAAATCTGGGAATCTAAAAAACTTGCCATCAGCTTTAATATTGATGATACAATTGTAATTGAATATTTCGTCCCTTGAACATGAGATAAATTGCTTATGATTATAAACCAAACTTCGTTAACAACCCCCATACGTAGGTTAATTAGGTCATGGATTATGACCCATCGACAAACAAATTGTAGAAATGATTATACTAAGAGAAAAGAAAGAATACGTTATCCATTCCATTATGGAACAATAATAGAGAAATATTTTTGTTGCTTGTTGCAACATTGCAAGATTTGCATTGTTGGTTATTACTCTTCTGTCATCAAAGAGCTTCCCTAAATTTGACCTTTGTAAATACGATCGTACCCATCGATCGAAAGCAACAAATATATGTACGCAGAGAAAACCTCTTCTTTTCATAATTCTACCTGGGTCACAAAGCAGACGAACGATTTGATGTTTCTATGAATGCATATAATTACTCCTAATTGTGTGTTATATTAGGAATTTATATTCTCGACATATTGTATAAACGTTTTTCCAGCATAAAGAAAAGGAGTTTACGGACATGACCTCTTAGTCTCACGCTATATCAGAGGAAAGGAGTCAGATTCAGGAAACATCCTATGAAATTGCTTAGTAAAACAAGTTTGTGTTTTGCAATATATACCAATCTTACGATGGTCATTTTTCTTATACATTATTTTAAATTTAGATACAAATATATTTAGATTCACCAAAGCGGAATGAAAAATTGAGGAAAATATTTTCAATTTCTTCAAAATATTTTACCTTATTTTATCCCTAACTTTAGTAAGTCGATATCGTTATCATCTTCAGGTGATCTACCATTAACGGTGGCCACATTATTATTATAATGTATCCTCTGTGTGAAAAGTCTGGCTGCATACATGTCAGGTGCATACAATTGACAACACAGTTAATTAAGATTTATTCAGTGAGTTCTATTCAACACATGTTTACACGTGGAATCCATTAGATGAAGGCATTTTCAAAGTTTTGGCCGATAAAGTTGAACTGAAAAACCCTACAACGAGGCATGGATTGCACGAAACCGTCTTGCAGTCTTGGGAAGAGCTATCTGAGCGGAAAATTCGTGGATGTATTCAGCATCAAACTCGTGTTCGGCGTCAAATAGTTGACTGTCGTGGTGGTAACAGATTCGTGTAATAAATTTTGTGTTTATTTTGATTTCATAATATATATTTTTTCGGATGCAGCCAGACTTTTAGTTTTCTGTAACAATGCCTGCTCATAAAAATCAAGTATATGTTTAAATCTAATATTCTACATTAGGAAAGTAGACAACGTGAAAATCAGTGGCATATAATTTAAGTGTGAAAACAAACATAGCTTAAGAGCGCCTGAACTTAATTTTCCTTTATTTTCCGACTAACCTCAAATACTATAAAATCTTTAAGAGAAATTCAGTTATGACTAGCTACGATAAGTCTGTAAGTAAAATTGGTATTTACAATGGTAAACAACTTTCTAATGCAATTAATTGGCCTTATCCATTTCCCTGCAATCAAATCGATCGTATTAATTGCTCACTTGATAGTAATTATGGGACGAAATCATTCGCACACCGTGTCAAAATACACCAAAGTAAATATGCTAGTGCGAACTTATGTATTACATTAACCGAGCGAGATATTCTTTTCTACTCTAGGCATTAGGCCCAAAATTTTGGAAAAGGGGGCCAATCGATTAGATCGACCCCACTACGCAACTGCTACTAAATTTATCGACCCCGAATGGATAAAAGGCAAAGTAAACCTCGGCGGAATTTGAACTCAGAATGTAAAGACAGGCAAAATACTTATTTCTTTACTGCCCACAAGGGGCTACACATAGAGGGGAGAAACAAGGACAGACAAACGGATTAAGTCGATTATATCGACCCCAGTGCGTAACTGGTACTTAATTTATTGACCCCGAAAGGATGAAAGGCAAAGTGGACCTCGGCGGAATTTGAACTCAGAACGTAGCGGCAGTCGAAATACCTATTTCATTACTACCCACAAGTGGCTAAACACAGATGGTACAAACAAGGACAGACAAACGGATTAAGTCGATTATATCGACCTCAGTGCGTAACTGGTACTTAATTTATTGACCCCGAAAGGATGAAAGGCAAAGTGGAACTCGGCGGAATTTGAACTCAGAACGTAGCGGCAGTCGAAATACCTATTTCATTACTACCCACAAGAAGCTAAACACAGATGGTACAAACAAGGACAGACAAACGGATTAAGTCGATTATATCGACCCCAGTGCGTAACTGGTACTTATTTAATCGACCCCGAAAGGATGAAAGGCAAAGTCGACCTCGGTGGAATTTGAACTCAAAAGCGCGCGGCAGACGAAATACCGCAAAGCATTTCGCCCGGCGTGCTAACGTTTCTGCCAGCTCGTCGCCTTAAACCGAGCGAGATATTAAGCTTCGTCTTTACTAGTTCACAAATATTTTAAGTATGACAAAAAGAGGAGAGCAATCAAATGCACCTATATTTAAGATCAATGTTTACTCTCACACTCATATAGGAGCTGAGATGCCAATTACGCCAAGCAGAAAACTCCTATGCTTCCGATTTCCGAAAGTCTGAACACAAGACACGAACTTTTGTCAGTTTGTGAACACAGCCGCCAATATATATTCTTCAACTATGTTCCCCGAAATAGACAATCGTATGAAGGTTTAGTAAATTGTTGTAAACATTTGTATCATATTTCTTAATCCCCGTTAATATATTTCTTTTCCTTTGGCCTGGTCAGTAATTTTTCTTGCACCCTCTCTACATTTTAAATAGGATTTTCCATTTCCAGCAGCATATTTCCAGTGCATGATTTCAGTCATGCACAAACCTTTTTATTCCCCTACACGAGTTTATATACCCATTAATTTTCAATTTAATATTTCATTTACTGCATCCAACGAAACAATGCATTTTATTCCAATACTTTTTTGAAATTTAGTAACTCATCCGAATTCCGAATACGAGAAACTAATATATACGGATTGTGGAGTTTACAACATCTAAAACACACACACACACATTCACGCATATATATATGCATTCAATTACGTATGCATGTAGCAAAGTAGGTGTTTAGATGGTGGTCAGGTGTTGTGTTTCGATGTTTGTATTTACAATCCGTGAAGGTGCGTGGCTTAGTGGTTAGGGTGTCAGCGTCATGATCGTAAGATTATGGTTTCGATTCCAGGACCGGCGACGCGTTGTGTTCTTGAGCAAAACACTTCATTTCACATTGCTCCAGTCCACTCAGCTGCCAAAAATGAGTAACGCTGCAATGGACTGGCGTCCCGTCCAGCTGGGGAAATAATAGGCCATAGAAACCGGGAAACCGGGCCCATGTGCCTGGTTAGGATTTAAAAAGGCGCATTTATTATTTTTTTATTTACACTCTAAAACATGATAATTTATAAAATAATTTTTTTTTCCATTTTTGCTTGTTTCAGTCATTTGACTGCAGCCATGCTGGAGCACCGCCTTAGGTCGAGGACATCGACCCCAGGACTTATTCTATCGGATCTCTCTTGCCAAACCGCTAACTTACGAGGACGTAAACACACCATCATCGGTAGTCAAGCGATGCTGGAGGTACAAATACAGACACAAAGACACACTCTCAAAACATACAATATATATATATATATTACGATGGGTTTCTTTCAGTTTCAGTCTCCTAAATTCACTCACAAGGCTTTGGTCGAGCCGAGACTATAACAGAAGACATTTCTGTAAGATGCCACGGAGCGGGACTGAACTCGGAATCATGTGGTTGGGAAGCAAGCTTCTTACCAGACAACCACACCTGCGCCTGTGTATGACATATGTATGTATATATAAATTACCATATACTCATAGACCTATGTATATACATACTCACACACATATTCAAATATATATTTACATATATACATATAGATAAAGCATATACATTTATCAGCATATATGTGTGTGCACATGTATATTATATATATATATATATATATATATATATATATAATATATATATATATATATATATAATATATATGTATATATATACTACAGTGGCACAGTATACATGTATACATGCGCACGAGTGCGTGTGTGTAAATGCATACATTATGTTAGAATTCACACATATATACTAAATAAACGCACAAACATATGAGTGCGTCTGTGTGTGTGAATGTATGCTTGTGCGCGCGCGAGTGCGTTCTTGTATAATCTTTTTCTTATCGTAATTTTTTTCTTTTATTTCCCGTATTTGCTCATTACCTCATTAATGCTAACTGTGGAACAATACTGTTCCGAAGCACTTCTTTTTTCGCCCTTTTCAAGCCAGGCTCGTGGGCCCGGTTTCCCGGTTTCTGTGGCGTATGTGTTCCCCGAGGCTAGACGGAACGCCAGTCCATCGCAGCGTTACTCAAGAAACAGGAAGAGAGAGTGAGAGAAAGTTGGGGCTAAAGAATACAACAGGGGTCACCACCACCCCCTGCCGGAGGCCCGTGTAGCTTTTAGGTGTTTTCGCTCAATAAACACACACAATGCCCGGTCTGGGAATCGAAACCACGATCCTCCGACCGCGAGTCCGCTGCCCTGGGCCATTGCGCCTCCACCCGAAGCACATTAATGTTACATTATATATAGTGTGTGTGTGTGTGTGTATGTATATATATATATATATATATATATATATATATATATATATGAAACAGAGATAGACAGATGGATAAATAAATGTTTATGTGTGAAAATGTTTGTGTGTGTGTGTTGTGTGTGTGTGTGTGTGTGTGTGTGAATACATGTGTATGTGCATATCTGTAATTACATGAATGTACGTAGATGATGACGCACGGCGAAGTGATTAGGGTAGTCGGCCCAAGGACGAGAGTTCGATTCGAGGCAGCACATTGTATCCCTTGAGCAAGGTACTTTATTCTCTTTGCTCCATTCAGCTAGCAGAAATAAGTGGTACCTGTATTTCAAAGGGCCAGACGTGTCACATTGATTCTCCCTCAGAACTACCGAAAGGGTACACGTATCTGTGGAGTGCTCAGCCATTTGCATGTTAGTATCTCGAGCAGTCGTAACCGACATAATCCCAGTTACAAGTGTGTGAATATGTGTGTGTGTGTTTACAGGTGTGTGTTTGTAAACATACAGAATCAAACCCAGAGACGCTTATATATATAAAAGATAAAATACAAAATGGACAAAAAACGCAAAGCATCCGGACAACTAAATGATACAAAAAGGTATAACAAAACATGCAGATAATATACACACACCCCCACGCGCGCGCACACATACACATTGCACTCACACACACACAAACCCTCGCTAATACACATCTCAATACGCAATATATCGTGGCTCTTGACACTGTATGTGTTACGTCATAAAGATTTGTCATACGTAATCGTCCATTATTTGCTAGCAATTTCACGGCTATGGATGTGTGTGTGCGAGGCATTTGTGTATGTGTGTCTGTATGCTTGAGAGTGTGACGCGTATGTGTATCAATGCGTGTGTATGGCTTGTATGTATATGTGTGAATTATATATACATGCATGTACTTGTGTATGTGTGTGTATTATATATACATGCATGTACTTGTGTACGTGTGAGAGTTTGTTTATACACGCGTACGCGCATGTATGCACACGTGCTTGTGTGTGCCCGTACCTCTGTGGGCGTGTGTGTGTGTCTGTGTTCGCCTATTTCCCTCTGGTGTGTGTGTGTGTGTGTGTGTGTGTGTGCGTGTGTGTGTGTGTGCAAGTTCATATATACAGGGTTGTGCTTACGGTGTATGTATGTGTGTGTATGTGTATTAGTAATTGAATACTGGTATTCGTACGTGTGCGTCT
>NW_021827268.1:2500-10743 GCF_006345805.1 Octopus sinensis | reverse complement strand
GACCCCGAAAGGATGAAAGGCAAAGTCGACCTCGGCGGAATTTGAAACTCAGAACGTACGACAGACGCAATACCTATTTCTTATTATCCACAAGGGGCTAAACATAGAGGGGACAAATAAGGACATACAAAGGGATTAAGTCGATTACATCGACCCAGTGCGAAACTGGTACTTTATTTATCGACCTCAAAAGGATGAAAGGCAAAGTCGACCTCGGCGGAATTTTGAATCAGAACGTCACGACAGATGAATACCGTAAGCATTTCGTCCGGCACGCTAATGTTTCTGCCAGCTCGCAGCGTATATATATATGGACATGAGAAAAGACTGAAGTAAGAGAGAAATAGTTGCAACTCAAACAATAATAGTCAGAACAGTAAAGAAGTCTTATGTGATCACAACATTCTGGAGATTGTGATGAACCTTCAATGTACTCAGCCGACTGAGAAGTAATAGTACATTTTCTTCAAAGTGCATCTAACCATTTAAAAAAGACAATAAAATACAAAGTGACCTCAGAATGCGTGATCATAGGTCTTCTGGATCAGGATTTTCCTGGGTGTTAAAGGATACAACTAAGCAACAACTTCAAAGTTTCTAAGTTTCTATTCCAGGTGGGGGAGAGACAAATGCTACGAAAGGGTCCGTGATTTCCGTCAGTCAGACTCTAACAGGTATACGAATCTAGGACATTCTCGAGGTTCAGAGTTGGACATGTGGTTGTGTCCTTTAGAAGACCAGAAGTAGTCTGTGCAACAAGTCTTCGTTCTATATGACATCAATATGTTCAAGGAAACCTCAACAACCAATACCGTTTGAGACTAGGTCTGTCTCTGACTGCTAGCAGAGCGGGTTGGAAGGCGGGAAAGACATGCGGTCTGTGGTTGATATAACATCCAATAATGCTACTGATGGTTACTGACTCGATCCTGGGTTCTTGGGGGTTTCACGCAAAATAATAAACTGGTGATTCGCAGAAGCGTTTTAAGGGTTCGTGAAATATAAAAAAGATTGATTGAAATATATTTATGGCAAGGAACAGCTAGGTTTTTTCTCAAATGTTTTACATAGATTAACATGTTTCTTGCAAATGTACACAACTGAACACGTGAAAAGCAAAATGGCAATATTGAAAGAAGTCTCTATAAAACTAGCTTTTAAACATTGAATGGCTATGGCGGTCTGCCAGAAAAATAATTGCAATCAAAGGAATCCATTGGTAAAAACAAAATGGCCGAGAACTATTGAGGTAGTCGATAGCGATTCAGTGATATACATAAATACACACAGACAAGTACACACACACACACACACGTACACACACACGTGCACACAGGCACACAGGCACACACGTACACGCACGCATTCACGCACACTCACACACTTCCGCCCGTGCTCTCAAACACACACACGCATACATATGAGAACGTGTGCATGCGTATGTCAGAATCTATCTATCTATCTATCTATCTATCTATCTATCTATCTATCTATCTATCTATCTGTCTATCTATCTATCTATCAATCCATCCATCCACCCATCCATCCATCCATCCATCCATCCATCCATCCATCCATCTATCTATCTATCTATCTATCTATCTATCTATCTATCTATCTATCTATCTATCTATCTATCTATATATGTGTGTGTGTGTGTGTGTGTGTGTAGATATATTTATATATATACATATATATACATATATGCATACACACACACATTTGTATTAATATTTACATTTTTAGATATACTCTCTCTCTCTCTCTCTCTCACACACACACAAACACACACACACATATATATATGTATATATATACATACATGCATGTACATATGTAAACAAAATATATTATGTATGCACATATATAGACACAAGCACACACACATACACACACACACACACAGACAAACGTACACACGTGCATATACACTCACGTACGCACACACATACACACGCACAATATTTTGTATATGTACGTAGTCAGTAGTCAGTACGAAAACCTCTCCCTCAAAAGTGAGAAGGCAGAAAAATGAAAAAGAGTAAACAAGGCCAATATGGCGATGGGTAAGTAAGTAAGGAACATCTGGGACCTTGTCAATATGCAGCCCCTATTTTCAAAGAGATTAATATCTTCCAGCAATCTTCCCTGTCAGTCGCAGGGAGAACGTGGAACGTGGAAGGAGCAGAGGAAGAGAGGGAGGTGCGCTTCTGTCTGATCACTGTTGTTGTTGGTGTTGTTGTTGTTGTTGTTTTTATTTATTTAACTATACAGATGTCTAAAAGGCGTAACTTTTGCCCCGGAGACTCCTCCATGAATTACTCACACCAAACGCAAGGAACGCATTCTACGTTGACGTAGTCGAACATTCACACGCACATACACACACGCACTGACACGCACTGACACGCACTGAGACGCATTTACACAAGCACATGCATACATACATACATACATACATACATACATGCATACATGCATACACACACATACATACATACATACATACATACATACATGCATACATACATACATACATACATACATACACAATATTATATACACATGAAATACACGCACTCATTCCTATGCATGTATATATATATATATATATATATATATATATATATGTATGTATGTATGTATGTATGTATGTATGTATGTATGCATGTATGTATGTATGTATGCATGTATGTATGTATGCATGGATGTATGTATGTGTGTATGTATGTTGTTGTGTGCATGTGTGGTGTGTGTATGGAGGTATATATGTATGTATGTATGTGTGTGTGTACCTATGTAAGTATGTAGGTATGTATGTATGATCCATATGTATGTATGCTTGTGTATATGAGCGTATGTATTTAATTATATCATGCATTTATGTGTGTGTGTGCGTGTATATATATGTATGTATGTATATATATGTATATATAAATAATTATGTATGTATGTATATATATGTAAATATATACATGCATACATACATACATGCATACATACATGGAAGTATGCACACAGGAGCACGTACGTTAGCATTCGCACTCCTACACATTTGCACATACATATACACAGAATTGACAAAAGGGACTTGATTTACATCAAACCCCAATAAAAACAACAGCCACTTACACTAAAACATACATAAATACACACACACATTCATACACAAGTTCTCCCCACCTAGCCACATGTAATGAAATAGATTCAGATTTTAATCCTAACACACACATGTAAACGACATATACACAAGAAATACATGTTTGCCATAATGGACAGACACAGGAGGGAAAAAAAAGAAGTGAGGCCATATATATATATATATATATATATATATATATTATATATATATAATATATATTATATATATATATATATATATATATGCGTGTGTGTGTGTGTATATATATATGTGGTATTATATATATATATATATATATATATATGTATATATATATGTGTATATATTAGATATATGTATTATATATATAATTATATATATTATTATTATAGATATATATATATATACATACATACATATATATATGTTACGGAGGCGTGCTTGCATAGCAAGTGACTTGCTCTGAGATCGTATGCTGAAACAAAAACAATTGCAGCGTGGAAGGAGTTATAAGCCATTAAAAACACACAGACACACACACAAACCGTTAGATTCACTTGAACATTTAAATTTAATTAGGCAAAATATTTTCGTCACTTTGAGACTGCGACCGTTCACTGACAAAATTCGTTCTGCATCTGATTGTTTGTATAATATGTATATATGTATATATGTATATATGTATATATGTATATATATATATTATAATATAGCTATATATATATAATATATATATTATATATATAATATATATATATATATATATATATATATATATGTATGTATATGTATATATGATCTATATATATAATAATATATATATATATATATATATATATATATATATATATATATATATATATATATATGTATATATATATATATATATATGGGTATATATATATATGTATATATCTATATATATATATATATACATATATATATATATGTATATATATGTATGATATATATGTATAATTATAAAATGCTACTAAGCATTTTGACCGCTGTGTTTAACAGTTCTGCTAACTCACTACCCTACAATGTGCGGTCTAACATATACGTGTATAAGGCGATAAGCTGGCAGAATCATTACCGTGCCGGACAAAGTGCTGAGCGGCATTTCGTCCGTTTTTGCGTTCGGAATTCAAATACCGCCGAGGTCAACTTCGCCTTTCATCCCTCGCGGTCGAGAAAACTAATTGCCAGTTGAGCACTGGAGGTCGATGTAATTGACTTACTCCACCCTACACCCGAAATTGCTGGCCTTCTTTTAAAATTTGAAACCAATATTAGAGAGCTGAGTGCTCAAGAAGTTTGTCCGGGATCATGAAATCCTGGTTTCATTCTAACTGTGTTCCACTACATTATATTCAGTAGTAGTGCATTCATTGTAGTGCAAATGTGTTGCACTACGTTCAGTATTGTGTCTGAAATCACAGGGATACTCGTGGAATGGTTCTTAATACTTTCATGAAGATTCTGGACATGTAGCTGTACATAATTTCTGATGAATCTTGTTTTACTTGTTGAAGTCATTGGACGACAGCCATGCTGAGGCAGCGCCATGGCGGGTTTAGTCGAACAAATCGACTCCAGTATTTATATTCAATTCAATTTTTTTTTTCAATTCAATTTTTATTGGCTCAAAAAGCAAAAGCAAAGCCATGTAGGGGGACAGGGAGTTATGTACAGGGATGGTGGTCGTACAAAGTGTAAGGCCATTTCTGGTCAAGAGAGACTTTGAACCGAGCGGTCGTCGGCATCTTCACTATCTCGTCGGCAGCTTATTCAACGGATCCGCAACCGGACGGAGAGAAAAGCCCCTCTCCTTCGATTGAGATGAATCGTCGTAGATAGAGCTTTTCGGAGTGAACCCCGCAGCCCACGTCCCGGCCGCAGAGAGGAGAAGAACAGCTCGCTCTCGACAGGTTACACTTTCCGCTATGCTTATTGAGTGTGAGCACGAGAATGAGATCACCACGGCGTCCATCTCGATCGGTTCTGCCGCGAACTGCGAAGTTACGGGGATGTAATCAAACCAGCACTGGTTGTCAAGTGGCGAACGAGGACAGACCCTAAGACACATGCGCGTACACACACGCACGCAGAAACACATGCACACACGCACAGACACATACACACACAAAACACACACGTACATATGTATAAACCCGACGGGCTTCCACACAGTTTTCGTCTACCAGATTCACTCACAAAGCATTGATTGACCCGGTGCAAGAGTAGAAACCGTTTGTCCAAGGTTCCATGCGTTTGGACAGACCCCGAAACGTGCTAGAGCGAGCTTCTTAATCATACAACCGCGCCTGTACCTAAATCTCGACCATTCAGTATACTTCTATATCAACTGTTTAATTATTTCCTTCCTCAGAGGTTTAATTAATCTGTCAGACACAGAATGGAGAATAACAAACATCTTTTGGCAACTATTGTCTCTGTTGTCCGACCTTTGAAACTGCCAACCGGATACCAAACCAGCTTGTGTTCAATTTCGTGCCCAATGAGCCGTGACGAGAACTGGAAAAACAAATATCTTTTGGAATTTTGCAGTTATTTCGTCAACTGTGAAAGTAGAATGGAAGAAAAGATAAATAGTAGCTGTGATGCCATCCATAGGTCAGAGACAACGGTATACCAAATTATTGTGTTATTCTAAGCCAATGGCTCCCAACTGGGACCCTTATGATCCCTGGTGTTCCATATAAAAGTTTGGGGCCCAGCAAGCAAAAATAATAAAATGGAGATCTGCAGCAGTATTTGAATTTTTATTTAGACGTATTTATTGCATCAAACAGCTTGGTTTCTTTAACGTTTTCCATAGTTTAACCTGCACAAGTCAATGTGTCAGTGTGTGAAAAAGCAAAATAAGAATTTTGAAAAAGGTATGTATAAAGCCAGTTTTTAAACATTGAATGGAGGGACCAGTGATGGAAACAGATTGCAAAACATTAAGTGCAGAGCATGTGTTGGTTTCAACTTTTAGCACAAGGCCAGCAAATTCAGAGGATGAGTAAATCGATTACATCGATTCCCGTGTTCAACTGGAACGTATTTTATCGATTTCATAAGGATGTAAGGCAAAAATCAACCGTGGCAGCATGTGAACTCAGAGCGTAGAGACAAGACAGAACGACTCCAATCAAAGGGGTCCACAGATAAAAAATGGTCGACAACCACTTCTAAACAATGCAGATATTGCATCCAATGAGAAAATATTTAACATAAAGTATTTACTTATGTTTTATGCACGAGTTCTCGGCCAGAAACCACGCGCTGGAACTGGCAACAGAATAAATATGTTTTACCTTTTAGCGTACAGATTACTTTGTCAAATGTGGAGGCGCAATGGCCCAGTGGTTAGGGCAGCGGACTCGCGGTTTCGATCCCAGAACCGGCGTTGTGAGTGTTTATTGAGCGAAAACACCTAAAGCTCCACGAGGCTCCGCAGGGATGGTGGTGATCCCTGCTGTACTCTTTCACCACACTTTCTCTCCTCACTCTTACTTCCTGTTTCTGTTGTACCTGTATTCAAAGGGCCAGCCTTGTCACTTTCTGGTGTCACCGCTGAATATCCCCGAGAACTGCGTAAGAGTACACGTGTCTGTGGAGTGCTCAGCCACTTACACGTTAATTTCACGAGCAGGCTGTTCCGTTGATTCGGATCAACCGGGACCCTCGTCGTCGTAACCGACGGAGTGCTTCCAACTCTGTCAAATGTAATACTTATTTATTCACATTGTTTTGAATTAAACGTGCATTACCTCATAGCTTCAAGACTTTGATGATGTGATTGTTTATTTTTAGAATGACATTGTTAGGTAGGTGTGAGAGAACGGATCTAGCCAGTTTGAATATAAAACAGGCAGAATATTTTTGCCGGATAGGCCAAGAGTTAAAACGTCGAAGATGCAAAAAACAGTTGGTGCCAGTTTGTGGTATTCAATTACACATGGAAAAGTTTACTTTTACTGGGTATTGAGAAGAACCAAACACATCACAGGCCACTCTTTGAACATCAAAGAGCAAGCTACAAAGTCTTATTTGTATGACGAAACTCTGCCAGAGAAGTATTTCCCAAGTGACGGATAACCTAACCAGATGCAAGATTTGATTTAATGAAGGTGCTGCTCTTACAACGAAGAGGAACCAATGATGGAAACAGATTGCAAAATGTTAAGAGCAAAGCATGTGTTGGTTTCAAATTTTAGCACAAGGCCAGCAAATTCAGAGAAAGGGTAAGTCGATTACATCGATTCCTGTGCTCAACTTGAACAGGCAAAGTCAACCTCGGCAGCATTTGAACTCAGAGCGTAGAGACAGGACGGAACGACTCTAAGCATTTTACCCGGCGTGTTAATGATTCTGCCAACTTACCGCCTCATTGTAGAGCATGTATTAGCTTCAAACTTTGGCACGATGCCAGCACTTTAGGGAGAGGGGTAAGTCGATTACATCGACCTTAGTGCTGAACTGGTATTTATCTTATTGATCCTGTCGTGAGTGAGTGTGAGTGTGTGTGTATATATATATATATATATATATATATATATATATATTATATATATATATATATATATATAATATACACACACTCTCACTCACTCACGACAGGATCAATAAGATAAATACCAGTTCAGCACTAAGGTCGATGTAATCGACTTACCCCTCTCCCTAAAGTGCATATATATGTATATGTGTATATATGTACATGTATATATGCATATCTGTATATCAATAAATATATGTATATATGTATGTGTGTGTGTGCTTTTGTGTTCTCCATTATCGCTTGACAAACGGTGTTGGTTTGTTTACAAAGATCTGAACTTAAAATTAAGTTCTAGGGTCGATTTGTCTGTGGTCCAATAACTGAAACAAGTGGAAGATAATAGACGAAAGTTAATCTCAATAATTTATAGCTAGATTGCACATTCGCCGTTTCATAAAATAATGCGTATTGTATAAAGAAGAAGAACAACAACAACTATAACACCAAGATTAGTAGCAGCAATGCAAGAGAAAATAACATGATCACGTGCAACAGCATCGACAACAGCATCATCGTCAACATCATCACCACCAGCACCACCAGCACCAGTAC
>NW_021827267.1:5000-10924 GCF_006345805.1 Octopus sinensis | reverse complement strand
ACTGACTTTTCCGGTTGATTTTCGCTCCTGTCACCGCTTCGTAGTTTTTCAGTGTCTCGCCGACCAGCTCGATGTGCTCGTGGCTAGACACTATGACGGTGACGTCGTCCGCGTATGCAGACACGCTCGTCCCGCATCCCAATTCTCGCGGATGCCCTTAGAGTCGCCAGCTTCCGCAGTAGTGGCTCAGATAGATAGATAGATAGATAGATAGATAGATAGATAGATAGATAGATAGATAGATAGATAGATAGATAGATAGATAGATAGATAGATAGATAGATAGATAGATAGATAGATATACGTGTGCAAATACATATACAATGTATATGTATATATATATATATAAGTAGATAAATTGTACAACAAGGCACCAATATTTACTGGAAAATAGCAATCGATATAAATACGTCGCTATCCTTTACTGGAAAGTAATACATTTGTATTGCATTACTATTTTCATTGAAAGTTCTTCACTGTTCTCGTTCTGTTAAACGTTTTGGCTTTCAGACGAGTGTACTGGCATTGATGTGGCAACATTTGAAATTTTGTCTAGGTAAATGCAGCTGATGAAGACTAATCAAATTTACGTTGTCAAATGTATTTGAAGTGTTAGAAACCGGTCCTGCATTATCCGATTCTAGGTTGTCCATCTATCGAATGTTCTTCCTAGAGGTAAGACAAACTTTTTTCATGTTTGTTGCACACACACGTCTTTGCTTGTATATACGCAGTGAAGCTATACAATAGCGTCGTATTTATATCGATTGCTATTTTCCAGTAAATATTGGTGCCTTGTTGTACCATTTATCTACTTTTATATGTATAATTTTACCCTTATGGGGCTATCCTTTACTGGAAAGTAATACATTTGTATTGCATATATATATATATATATATTATATATAGATGTGTGCATATATATATATGAGATACCCGGCGTTGCTCGTGTTACATACAATTGAAGAATTAGACTTTTCTGTTATATTTTCTCTAATGAACTGGAATATCTGTTTCGAATTTCATCAAAATTGCAAATGAGGGTTATTTCCCTCTTTAGCCTCCCCCCCCCAAAAAAAAATTGCAATCGTGCCACATATATCCCATATTAGTGATTTTTATGCGCATATTCCGAAATTCCAGTTTTATTGAACCTGTTAAAAAGATTTTGCTCCTGAAAAGTGAAGGTCATAGAGCTCTAAAATGTGAGAGTTAAGGCCCCTGTTGGGGGTGGGCATCTTAATATCAACCAGATAAGTTGAATTGTTGGGACTCTTTTTTACTTGGGTCTTATATCTATTGTTTGAATTTCTTATAAATAGGAAATATATGTTCACTGGGTTTGTAAAAGAGAGCAAAGCTACAGGAAACCAAAAGACGAATGATCACAATAAGCAGTCAACTACAGTACCCTAGTCGTTAGCACTCCCAATGTAGGATTCCTCACCATCCAGGTGACAGGCACAGCAGTAAGATGCATTACAAATTTATAGCAATTGGAAGGGCGTAACCCAACTGAAATAAACATTAACAACTGTCTGACGTGAGGGCTAAGGAGAAATGAAAGTTGGAGTTTGCAAATGACCACTATACTGATATGTAACTGGACAGAATAAATTTACAATCTATAAATGTCTTTGAATAACCAGTCACTCATCTGGGAAGGCCTTGAAATCAATGTTACCATCTGGAGACTATGTGTGACCCAGTGATAATAAAAAGACTGAAAGGAGGTCTGCAATCAAATAACTTTGCAACTGAATCAGTGGAGGCAAAGATGCCTCTCATTTACTTGACAATTTATGCAGCACATTGCAGAAATCACAATGTAAGTGTATGTCAAAGCAAACTGTTACATTGTTGTACCATTGAATTAGAAATAATGCTCGGGTAACTGTATTCGTTTTTGCTATGATAAAATGACAAAATTGTGGGTGTTAAGTCCCCATGGAGGGGTCTTTATAACTTGTAAGAAGACGAAATTTTATAAATATTACTTCATTTGTGTCTAATATCTATGGTTAAAATTTCCTCAACAGCAAAAATATAAGAATTGTCATGGGGGTTATGGCCCTTATGCATAGAATATACTTTCCAAATTTCATAAAGATCCATTCAGTACTTTTGACCTAGTTTTGGATCAAAAAAGAAATGACTAAAATTTGGGTGTTAAGGCTCCCATTAGGGTTTATATATATATATATATAATATATATATATATATATATATATATATATATATTATATATATATATATATATATATATATATATATAACATATACATATATATGTAGACAGATAGATAGATAGATACACACACACACACACCACACACATACAAAGATAAATTGATAGATACAACTGATTGGGTAAACAATAAATATGAGACAGCCTAATGCTTTTTTATGTTGATAAGCCTGGTACTTATTGTATTAGTTTGTTCTTGTGAAACCAGTAAGTTTTGTGGATGTAAATAAATGAACAGCAGTTGTGAAGCAGTGATGAGGGCGAAACACAGAGACAAAGACACACACATACACTTACATATATAGATACATATATATACGATTGATTTGTTTCAGTTCCTGTCTACGAAATCCATGTATATTGTTGCTGGCATCCTTTTTGTCTCGGGAGACAATGGAGTTGCGCATAAAATAATCTAGTCCGGCTTTTACATTTCATGTCCTAATACATCTCCTGCTGTGGCTGTGTAGTCCTATCCTGGACAAATACTCCCTTTAGTACGTGCCGCAAATGTAGCGAAGACTTTGCCTGGCTGGTTGTAATGTCATACTTTCTTGTTGACGTCTTTTCTTGTCTTTCCATTTCTCCTCTCTCTATATATCACTCGTTGTGTTCCCTCTTTTACGGTACATCGCCAATCTCCACGGTTGCTGGCAACTGCTTCCCAGTTGGTAATATTGATGTTGCAGGCATTCATGTACCTTTTGCAAACATCCTTATATCGTAAGAACGGTCTTCCCACAGACCTAGTGCCCCTAGCAAGCTCTCCGTAGAATATGTCCTTGAGGATTCTGTCATATTCCATACGGCTAACATGTCCAAGCCATGTCATACGTCTTTGTGTGAGGAGTGCAAACATGCTTGATATTCCTGCTTGCATGAGGACATCTTTGTTGCGGACATGATTCTGCCATTTGATGCGAAGAATTTCCCGGAGGCAGAGCAGGTGAAAGATATTCACGCTCTTGGCGTGTGTATGGCGTCCAAGTCTCACTTCCATACAGTAGAGTGCTAAGTACACATGCCTGGTAAATCTTCATGTTTGTGGTCTTGGTCAGCTTATTGTCGTCCCATGCCCGTTTGGAGAGTTGGGCCATCACAGCAGCTGCCTTGCCAATGCGTATATTGAGCTCAGCATCAAGGGATAGGTTGTAGGTGACGGTAGAGGTAAGATAGGTAAACTTCTCCACCTCCTGAAGTCTGTAGTCTCCAATATGTATGTTTGGGATGTCCGATGTAGCCTGACCCATGATATTGGTCTTCTTGAGGCTGATAACTAAGCCAAAGTCGCTACATGCTTCCTCAAAACAGTTGATGAGCCTTTGTAGGGCTTCTTCTGTGTGTGATAACAGAGCGGCATCATTAGCAAATAGCACCTCCTCGATCAGGACGCTTCTGATTTTGGTCTTGACACGCAGACACGAGAGATTGAACAGTTTCCCGTCACTTCTACTGTGCAGAAACACTCCATCATCTGATGTCTGAAAGGCATGTGACAGCAGCAGTGAGAAGGAGATGCCAAATAATGTAGGGGTAAGGGCACAACCTTGCTTTACCCCGTTTTTTATTTGGAGGGCGGTTGATGTTAAACCATTGTGCTGTATGGTGTCTTGCATATCATCATGGAAAGATTTGATGATCCTCAGGTACGTGCGTATCACGTCAGGTCGACGATGGGAAGGATGGCTTCCCTTTGCAAATACTGATAGGACACAGAAAGTGTGTCAATAGCCAGCCGGAGAAGATGTTCTCCTGGGGCTACAAGCTGCTGTAGCATCCACCCTTAGTGGTTAGCCACATTTAAGTGTCAAATGTACTTCACATTGTCGTGCAGCTACTGTTTATACCTCGCTCAGAGATTTATTATTGCATATATATAAATATATATATATATATATATATATATATATATATATATATATATATATATAATATATATATATATATATATATATATATATATATATATATATATATACTATATATATATATATATATATATATATATATATATATATATATAATAAATTAAATAGAGAAATACAATTGACATTCTAGCGATTTATTTACATTATAATATAATATAATCTAAGATCTATAACAAATCTGGCAGTTCTTTTATATGGAATTTCCTCTGTCTTTTGAACCAAGGCTCTGAAGACACTCGTATACATAGATATGAATTGCTTATAAATCAATAATAACAGATCCACAATGAAACCGTGTCACAGGACCAAATAATAAAAAAGGGTATCAACATAAAAAGATGCCTAAGAGAAAGTGCAACAAGATGCAGAGGGTGTTCGAAAATAGGACACTACGCAACTGTTTGCAGGAATTTTTCAAGAGTTAGGGGAGTTTAAGAAGAAGGACATAATTTCTTAGGTTATGTTTCTTCGGAAAATATAAATGCAATTTGTGAAGACAATAAGATAGAATTGCAAGCAAAAATAGAAGTCACCACGAAAGTCTGCAGCATAATTGTCGAATTTAGACTGGATTCTGGCGCAGATGTGACAGTACTACCTGACCAGTTCTTCAGGAAGAATTCTACAATAATAAAAATAAAACCTATAAACAAAAGGTTATATGGACCAGGTCAACACAAAATAAAGTACTTGGACGCGTAGATCCCACATTGAGTTATGGGAAAGCAACGTCGCAACAGGAACTGTACGTTGTACAAGACTTAGCTGAACCATTATTAGGTGGACCAGTAATCAAAGCTCTCAATCTATTAAGTAAAATCAATGTGATGAAAAGTGAAACTCTTCAATACAAAAAAGACTTCTCCAGTGTGTTTACAAGCCTAAGGAAATTGAGGCATGTATACAAAATTCACTTGGATGAAACAACTCAACCTTTCTCAATCGGCGACCCCGGACCACTACCACTTCCCATGAAGAAGAAAGTTCAGAAAGAGTTAAAGCGATTGGAAAAAGAGAAAATTATCCGTCCAGTGAAGTCCCCGAAAGACTGGTGTGCTCCCATTGTAGCGGTCCCAAAAAAGATGGAAGAGCCAGAGTTTGTGTCGACTACACTAAAGTAAACGAAAGTGTGAAAAAGGAAAATTTTCCACTTCCTTCAACTGATCAACATGTTGCTGAACTTGAAGGAGCCAAGTTCTGCAAGAAGACTCACAGGAACTTACCACTTTCATCACACCGTATGCGTGTTTCTATTATTTACTGTTACCTTTCGGAATATGCTATGAACCAGAAATTTTCCACAGATTGTGTCAGGAATACCAGGGGTCATCAGTGGAAAAACACAAGAGCACGACCAGAGGGTACAAAATGTACTACAAAGAATGAAAGCAGCAGGGGTAACACTAAATGAAATGTGTTTATTCTGTGCTAGTGATGTGAAATTTATGGGTCATATAATATCCAAAGAAGGAATCCAAGTAGATCCTGGAAAAGTAAAAGCAATAAAGGAATTGACCAGACCACAAAATGTATCTGAGCTAAGAAGGTTGCTCGGTATGGTAAATCATGTTGGCAAATTCGCTGAGAATTTAGCAGAGACATTAAACCACTTCAGGATACTAAAAAAAAAAAGAAATTACTTGGACATGGGACCAGTCTCAAGAAACAATGTTTCGGACTCTGACAGAAAAACTGAGCTCTACACCAGTACTGATGCATTATAGTGCTGACAAACCAACAAGGGTCTC
>NW_021827266.1:0-10891 GCF_006345805.1 Octopus sinensis | reverse complement strand
AATCGATCTCAGGACTTATTCTTTGTAAGCGTAGTACTTATTCTATCGGTCTCTTTTGCCGAGCCGCTATGTTACGGGGACGTAAACGCACTAGCATCGGTTGTCAAGCGATTTTGCGGAGACAAACATAGACACATGTGTACACACACACACACATACACACATAGGTACACACACAGAGACACGAACATACACACACACACACACGCATGCACACACACACACACACACACACACACACACACACACACACACACACATATATATATATATGTACGACGGGCTTCTTTCAGTTTCACAAACACACACACACACGCATATATATACTAGCTGACGTATCCGGTAATTCCCGGGAAAGCGGAGCTTATCCCTTCGTTCCGCTCTCATAATTGTTTCGCTAATTCAATAACAACTATTCAAAACATATAGCCCTTAAAACGGTTTTTTGTGCATTTACAGAGAATACCGAACTGTTTTCGACAGGATCTTGTTTTTAGGAATTCCCAATAAGCTATGAATACCAAATTGTGAAATTAGTTATGTAATAACATGAAATTAGTTACCCGATAGTAAGAATTCAAATAAAGTAGTCCCGAAAGGGATTTAATGCATTCTCAGATTATATATAACATAGGAGGAAGTACTAATAAGTTATGTATACTATAATCGGGAAGCATGTTACGGAATAACAGGCTGATCAAACATGAGACAATAACAATTCAAAGTAAATAACTCTGAAAAGGGCTTTTATGCGTTCCCAGAGGATATTACCCTCAGGGGCGCTAGTGTTGGTATGTTCGTGAATAAGTTACCCAAATAAGTGGATCTATTGGCTTGGGCCAATCTTTGGTCGAAACATATCTAAGTTTATCTAAGTTATATCTACGCTTTTAGTCTTTTACTTGTTTCACTGCGGCCATGCTGGAGCACCGCCTTTAGTCGAGCAAATCGATCCCAAGACGTATTCTTTGTAAGCGTAGTAGTTTTTCTATCGGTCTGTTTTGTCGAACAGATAAGTTACGGAGACGTAACATACCAGCATCGGTTGTCAAGCGATATGGGAGGACAAGCACAGACAGACAAACGTATACACACACTCTAATACATACAGATATATATATAGTATATATATATATATATATATATATATATATATATATATATATATATATATATACATACATATATATACGACGGGCTTTTTTCAGTTTCCGTCTAGCAAATCCACGCAAAAGGCTTTGGTCGGCCCAAGGCTATAGTAGAAGACACTTGCCCAACGTGCCACGCAGTGGGACTGAACCCGGAACCGTCTGGTTGGTAAGCAAGCTACTTACCACACAGCCACGCACAGAATTTGGAAAAGAGCTACTAATAGTTTCATGCCGTAGAGATAGAATAATATCGCAGGTTTATATAACATGATACGTGTCTCCAAGCAATCCTTCAGGCTCTGTACAGACAGTTAGTCCTATTTAGAAACCAGGACGCTAGTGTGCGAGAAAACACGAGAGAGAAGAAAAAGACGAGAAGAATATAGACGTAGAAAACTGGAATGAAAAGAAAGAAAAGAAAAATAAAGGAAACAAGATTTGTGACCCCTTTCTTTGTACTATTGGTAGTTCTTTTTAAAATTCTGTATATCAAATGATATTTATCTCTCACTGAATGGAGTACTTTTTGTTAATCCTATCAATAACGAAAATTTAACAAAAACATAACATACGGAATATTTTACAAAAGCATAACAAACAAAAAATTCGTAGATAATTCTTCATCAATCAACGTCCAAATAATGCTTACAATTTCGCGCTTTTAACGTTGATATTGTTCACTTTTGGTGGCGCTAGAGGCGAAAAAGCCACTGGGAATAAGTAGAGAACACACGGGAAAATGACGGAAACGAACTCAACAAAATGAATTATACATATACAAAAAAAAAAAAGAAGAAGCCATGCAGCCGCATGACGGAGACTCAAAAGAAAATGAAAGTGCCTCGAAGGACTAGAGACGAGAGAAAGACAGATAGAATGTCAGAACGGAGGAAGGGGTAAAGTATCAGGGAGTGAAAGAGGGAGAAGAGAGGGAGGAAGGCAAAAGAGAGACAAAGAAAAAGAAAGATATGCGTGTGTGTGCGCGTATGTGTGTGCGTCTGAGCGCTCGCATCTTTATTCATCCATGTGCATTTTAAAAGTTTATAAATATGAGTTTCTACAGAGTTCGGGTCTGTTCTAATCCCTAAGAAAGATAGAGGCTGAAATTTCACTCAGTTTCTATGGCGTGTAATTGACTTCAATAACAAAATTTCCTCCCTGGACAAGACGCTAGTCCGGCGCAGTGTTAACTTACCAGCTTCTGCTTGAACTTATTGGATCAACCTGAGATGAAGTGTTTTGCTCAAGACCAGAACTCACCATTCCATCTAGAAATCGAAGACACGATCTTACGTGTATGTATTTGTGTGCGTATGTGTGTGTATGTGTGTATGTTTGTGTGCACGCATGTGTGTGTATTATACACACACATACACTCACGCATATATATTATATATGAAGTATACTCTTTACTCTTTTACTCTTTTACTTGTTTCAGTCATTTGACTGCGGCCATGCTGGAGCACAGCCTTTAATCGAGCAACTCGGACCCCGGGACTTATTCTTTTGTAAGCCCAGTACTTTTCTATCGGTCTCTTTTGCCGAACCGCTAAGTAACGGGGACATAAACACACCAGCATCGGTTGTCAAGCAATGCTAGGGGGACAAACACAGACACACAAACACACACACGCATATATATATACATATATACAACGGGCTTCTTTCAGTTTCCGTCTACCAAATCCACTCACAAGGCTTTGGTCGGCCCGAGGCTATCGTAGAAGACACTTGCCCAAGGTGCCACGCAGTGGGACTGAACCCGGAACCACGTGGTTGGTAAACAAGCTACTTACCACACAGCCACTCCTGATATCTGATATCTTTAACTGAAACATACCTACCCTTCGTCTTATTAGCTATGTCACCCTACTGAAGCATCTCACACCTCTTCTTACGTTCTTACGGCCATCGCTTTAGCCGTTCACACCCTAGGCTTTCACTTCTCAAAAAGTACTCCATCCAGTAAGAGATAAATATAATTTGATATACAGAATTTTAAAAAGAGCTACCAATAGTACAAAGAAAGGGGTCTTGCTTCTTTTCTTTTTCTTTTCTTCCAATTTTTTACGTCTACGTCATCTCTTTTTTTTTCTCGTGTTTTCTCGTTCCGGTTTCTAAATAGGACTAACTGTACAGAGCCTGAAGGATTGCTTGGAGACACATATCATGTTATATAAACCTGCAATATTATTCTATCTCTACAGCATGAAACTATTTGTAGCTCTTTCTCAAATTCTGTGCGTGGGTTGTGGTAAGTAGCATGCTTACCAACCACATGGTTCCGGGTTCAGTCCCACTGCGTGGCATCTTGGGCAAGTGTCTTCTACTATAGTTCGCACCTTAGGCTTTCACTACTCAAACCAGATCAGCTCACATCTATTTGCTTTATTAAACAGACTAGCTCATTTTGACCTTCACGCCATACTCTTGAAACATTTTTTAGCACAACAGATTTCCACAAATTTTCTTTGCTCACAAATTACATTCCAACTGAATTCATGCTCTACAAAATTCCTTTGCTCATTCTGAACCTACATGTGGGGGTGGAGGCGCAATAGCCCAGTGGTTAGGGCAGCGGACTCGCGGTCGTAGGATGGCGGTTTCGATTCCCAGACCGGGCGTTGTGAGTGTTTATTGAGCGAAAACACCTAAAGCTCCACGAGGCTCCGGCAGGGGATGGTGGTGATCCCTGCTGTACTCTTTCACCACAACTTTCTCTCACTCTTCCCTTACTTCCTGTTTCTGTTGTACCTGTATTTCAAAGGGCCGGCCTTGTCACTCTCTGTGTCACACTGAATATCCCCGAGAACTACGTTAAGGGTACACGTGTCTGTGGAGTGCTCAGCCACTTACACGTTAATTTCACGAGCAGGCTGTTCCGTTGATCGGATCAACCGGAACCCTCATCGTCGTAACCGACGGAGTGCTTCCTCCTAACATGTGGGGAGACGATAGGTGCGGTCTGTCACTGCACAAGGCGTTAATAGACGCGACAATTTTGGGTCTGCCGTATAAACCTGTATAAAAGACGACGGGCAGAAAACGGAGGTGGGGGAAAATGTAAGGGTCACTCCAAGCAGCACACACTCTCACTACACCCCTGGCTCACTCAGTCACAAGATTCCCTTACTCAGACTCTTCTACAACTTCCTCAACTCATACTCCACGAAACATTCTTCTACTCAAGATCAAAAATCAAGCTTCTACTCATACCCCTACAATGATTTTCTCCACTCATACTCAACAAAAATTCCTCTACTCAAAATCTAAATCAAAACCTCCACTCACACCACAACCACTTCTATTCCTTGCTCACCGCATTACAAACACCTCACTCTTTGTACAATAATAAAGACTTAAAATAAATATTGCCATTTAAACACAATATCTCTACATTTCTTTCAAACTGTTCCTTGCAATAAATTATTCAGCTGGTTTCCCTTTCACATCAGTACATTTTTTTATTAAATTTATGTGAATGCAAGAGTATACGTGTATGTAGGTATGTGTGTGTGTGTCTGTGTTTGAGTGTGTGTGTGTGCGTACGTGTGCGTGTGTGTGTGTATGTGTGTGCATACATGTATGTTCCCACGTGATTTTGATTTTTGATGCAAAAGTGGTGGGTGTACACTGGCAAGTCTTGCCTTTTATTTCTTTAATAAAATTTCATCTTATAAGTTATTCATGTAGTAATGTGGGGGTAGCGATGTGTGTATGTGTGTATGTATGTGTGTGTGTGTGTATATGTGTGTGTGTGTGTGTGTGTGTGTGTGTGTGGTGGGAGGTTATGTTTCATCGCTGCGACTCATTTTCATTTAGATTCTGTTAGTTTAAAATGGACGAAGAGACAAAAGTATGGAGTGTTTGTGCGCGCTTGACTGTATGTACGTCTATGTGTATACTTGAATGTGCGTGTTTACGAGAACATGCGTGTGTTTGTATGCATATGTGTGTGATTGTGTGTATGTGTGTGTGTCCGCGCGCGTGTATGTGTGTATGCCCTGGTCTCTTGCTCTGTGTATGTATATTTAAATAGTTAAAGCCTCGCAATTAAAAAATCTATATATATATATACAATGGACACTATATATACTTAGAGAGTTACATGAGTATAGATATACGCACAGACACGCATACTCATAGACACGCATAGACACGCATACGCATGCACGTGCATGCAGACACATTTACTTAAATATACCTAGATACCTATATGCCTATACATACGTAAATACATACGAACATACTTGTATACATGCGTATAAACACATAATTGAATATAATCACACGCCATTTGCGGTTTATATGTACACAACTGCATACAGACAGACAGACAGACAGATAGATAGATAGATAGATAAACTGATTGAGGCATACGTCAATCCAACCATTTTATATATATATATATATAAACACTATCAATCTATTTATCTGTTAGTATGTTTACTTATCTATCTATCTGTCTGTCTGTCTGTCTGTCTGTCTGACTGCCTGTCTGACTGCCTGTCTGTCTGATGTCTGTCAGTCTCTCTCTCACTCTCTATCTCTATCTACATACATATATACATATACATATACATCTACATACATGTATATATATATATATATATATATATATATATATACCTATATCTATCTATCACTCAATCTATCTGTCTGTCAATCTATCTATCTATCTATCTATCTATCTATCTATCTATCTATCTATCTATCTATCTATCTATCTATCTATCTATCTATCTGTCTGTCTGTCCGTCTGTCTTTCTCTCTCTCTCTTTGTCTATCTCTCTACATTATTATACGCATTTTTCTATGTAAGAATGTATCTATGCATAGGTGTGTGTCCACAGTCTGTAGACATAGTGTATGTCTACTTGTGCCTCTGTATATCCGCATGTGTGTGAATGGGCGGTGTGTGTGTGAGTGTGGGAGGGGGTGGGGAGAAATAAAATTTTTCAAAAACCCTGCAAAATTATTAAAAAAGAACGATATCCAACAGTTTATGAAAAACCAAAATTCATTTCAAGAATCTTCAGGGTTCTTTACCATTCTTAATGTCCTTTCGTTAAAATCTTCATGTCTGTCTAAATAAACCCTTGAAACTTTAATGAATTCTTCACATCTCTTCATGTAAAGACTACACTGTCGATTCCAATGTCGCTGCTGCTGCTGCTGCTGCTATTGTTGTTGTTGTTGTTGTTGTTGTTGTTAATGATGGCGACGTTGCATTCGTTTAGCGGTTTGTATTGATTAGGTTTCTTGTGTAGGAACATATGTATGTATGTATGTATGTATGTATGTATGTATGTATATATGTACGTATGTAAATATGTATGTATGTATGTATGTATGTATGAATGTATGTATGTATGTATGTATGTACGCATGTATATATGTATGTATGTATGTATGTATGTATGTATGCATGCATGTATGTATGTATGTATGTATGCATGCATGTATGTATGGATGTATGTATGTATGTATGTATGCATGCATGTATGTATGTATGTATGTATGTATGTATGTATGTACGCATGTATATATGTATGTAATGTATGTATGTATGTATGTATGTATGTATGTATGCATGTATGTATGTATGTACGTATGAATGTATGCATCTATGTATGTGTTTGCATTTGTATATACATCTATGTATGTATTTATTTATGTATGTATATATGTATGTATGTATGCATGTATGTATGAATGTAAATTTGTTTATATATATATATATATTTCTATATGCATACTAACCGCAATGATACGCACACACTTCCATACTCATACACACACTTCCATACTCATGCACACACATACACGCTTATACACATGCACACATACATACATACATACATACATACATACATACATACATACATACATACACACAAACATACATATATACATGCATACATACATTTGTGCATGCATAGAGACATGCATGCATACATCCATACATACATACATACACACAAACATACATACATACAAACATACATACATACATACATACATACATACATACAAACATACATACATACATACACACAAACATACATACATACAAACATACATGCATACATACATACATACATACATACAAACATACATGCATACATACATACATACATACATACATACATACATACATACATACATATATATAAGTATACGTGTATGCGTGGCTAGTCATATGATGTCAAATTGAGTGAGCGAATGAGAGAAAGAGATAGTGAGAGGGAGAGAGATTGTTAGAAATAGAGAGATAAAGAGAGAGAGACGGGGACAGCGAGAGTGAGCGAGAGGATTAAAGAGGACAGCTATCAACTATGTATGCTGTCTGTAAACGAAATTCTTGTTTCAATTTTTAATAAGGAGAAAGGAAAGATTCTGAAGTAAGAAAGTAGCAACAATGGGAACGATATACAAAATCACAAACGCAATGGATGGAAGCACTCCGTCGGTTGCGACGATGAGGATTCCGGTTGATCCGAATCAACGGAACAGCCTGCTCGTGAAATTAACGTGTAAGTGGCTGAGCACTCCACAGACACGTGCACCATAATGTAGTTTCTCGGGGATATTCAGCGTGACACAGAGAGTGACCAGGCCGGCCCCTTTGAAATACAGGTGCAACAGAACAGGAAGTTAAGGAGTGAAAGAAAGTTGTGGTGAAAGAGTACAGCAGGGATCACCACCATCCCCTGCCGGAGCCTCGTGGAGCTTTTTTATGTTTTCGCTCAATAAACACTCACAACGCCCGGTCTGGGAATCGAAACCGCGATCCTATGACCGCGAGTCCGCTGCCCTAACCACTGGGCCATTGCGCCTCCACACAAACGTAATAACAACAATATGAAGAACATCAACACGGCATCAATAACAACACTGCCGCCCAGTAAGACTGGACCCGTAGCTATTCTGTCATCCATCACAATCAGTGTAGGAACCTCATGTTAATGACGATGATGACGATGATGATGATGGTGAGTGTGGTGGTCAAGGAGGAGGAGGTGGAGGGGGAGGGGGAGGAGGAGGAGAATGATGGAGACGATGATGATGGTGATGATGAAGATGGTGATAATGATGATATTGCAGAGGAGGAGGAGGAGGAGGAGGAGGAGGAAGAGGGTGGATGTTGATAATGATGATGATGATGATGATGAGGTGGAGGAGTAGAAGGAGAATGATGGAGAAGATGATGATGGTGATGATGATGATGAGGAGGAGGAGGAGGAAGAAGAAGAGGTGGATGTTGATGATGATGATGATCACGATGAGGAGGACATTGATGATGATGATGATGATGATGATGATAAGGATGATGATGTCGATGATGATAGTGATGATGATGATGATGGTGAAGATGAAGAAGAAGAAGAAGAAGAAGAAGAAGAAAGAGGAAGAAGAAGAAGAAGAAGAAGAAGAAGAAGAAGAAGAAGAGATGATGATGATGTATGTATGTAGTTATATGTATGTGTATAAACATATACACATATTTATTTATATATATGTATATGTATATATATATGTATATGTATATATATATGTATATGTATATATGTATATACATATATACACACACACACACATATAGATATATATACATAAACGCACAAATATACACACATATATATGTACATATATATTTTGCAAGGTATATACTGACAGTAACTTCGAAGTTTGTTACTGTTTGCTCGCTGTCAACTTTTTCTTTGTAAAAATTTACTAAATACGTAGTCTGTTAAAAAAAAGTATTGAGTAATTCTCTTTAATATCAAGCTGCTCATATATAACTTCACATAAGACCAAACGCAGACATCCCCAACACCACACATCACATACATGCATATATACATACATAATACATATACATATATATATATATATAATATAAATATATATATATCTGATATATAATAATATATTAATATATATATATATATAGATTATATATATCTATATAATCATATATACATATAACATATACATATATATATATTCTATAAGATATATTATATTATATATATATATATAATATATATGTGTGTGTGTATATATATATATATATAATATATATATATATATATATGTGTGTGTGTATATATATATATATAATATATATATATATATGTATATATGTATTAACATACGCACTCACAAGGGGAGTAGGTAGAGAGAATGGAAGCGAATAAGTGAAAGATTTGTTTTTCAATATTTATTTATTTATTGATATATTTAAAAAAAAAACAAAATCTTTTGATCTTTCCTTTAATTCTTAACTCTCTCTCTTCAGACGGTTTTGAGTTGGTTTAATTCCATGTCTTTTTATCTCTCCTTTGTTTTATAAGTATCGTCTGCTTTTATTCTTGTGCAAAGTATCAATGACTCTCAAATTTCCTCTTTTCTCGACAATAATCCCGCACAAAATCACACACACACACACACACGCATACACACGGATACGCACACACGCTTACACATACACTCGCACGTTCACACCAACAGACATACATACACAAACATTCAAGGATACGCATGCACATACATCTTTATGCCTGTATATACATATGCATATATTCATACGCATATAGATGTTTTCATATGTGGAAGTATGTACATATATGTGTGTGTGTATGTATGTGTGTGTACATGTATTCTTCTATATCTATGTTTATAATCTGTCTCTATACATAGATATACACACACACATACACGCATGTATATATGCATGTCTTTATGTTCATATATACATGCATTTATATGTTTGTATGTGTGTATGCAAGTATATATATATGTATATATTTGTGTGTATGTGTATGTATGTATGTGCGTATATGTATGCATATATATCTATATAATTATCTATCTACACCAACACACACATGTATGCACATATCTATCTACGCATCTATGTCTGTATATATACACACAAATATACAATAACAATAATGATAACAACAACGACAACGATAACAATAATAATAATAATATAATAATAATAATAATAATAATAATAATAATAATAATAATAATAATAATAATAATAGATCTTAACTGATTGGAAGTGTTATCATCTACATTGTTTTGTCTTGGTATAAAAGATGGGCTACAGCAAATATTCTGCTCAATACCACAGATTTGCTTGTCAGTTGTTTGACCTTAACCAGTTGAGCATGTCCCTTAGTGGCTGACGATATGTGCATCACTGATCACGAGCAGAAGTAGTGGGGGAGCATCATAGCCATGTGTTGAGAGGGATTCTTTGGGGTTTGAATAAGTCACCTCTGGAAACATAGGTGGTTCTTTCAACATCCTTAAACAACCCTTATTTAGGGACCTTTTGAGCGGGATGGGCTACTCAACCTGAAGAAAATTCTAACTAGGCCCCACCTGCAAGGTCATGTGCTGTTTATCTTGACATGAGATCACTAATGTCGCGCACATATGGTTTTGATGCATGTGCCTGAAGTACCCTTATCAGACGGGTAGTCATGATGGGTATATTGGGCTTCGTATATTTTACCCCACTGTCACTTTGATGGCATGAACTGCTCTCTCACTCAATAATAATAATAATAATAATAATAATAATAATAATAATCCTTTCTAATGTAGGTACAAGGCCTGAAATTTTGGGGAAGTGATTAGGTCGATTACATCGACCCCAGTGCGTGACTGGTACTTATTTAATCGACTCCGAAAGGATGAAAGGCAAGTCGACTTCGGCG
>NW_021827265.1:7500-10912 GCF_006345805.1 Octopus sinensis | reverse complement strand
CATCTTTGAAATTGTAGTCCCATTCACACTCTGTTGATATATCTACAGTCAGCAGTAACAGGGGTTGGGACAAAATGACAATGAATTCAGGGTATCATACATGATATGGATAGCAAGGGGAGAGTTTACAGTTACACCGCACGCACAGGATCTGGTGCTGATGATGTGACACAGAGAGCAGTGGCTATAACCCAATTCACTCAGTCATACACCCCACCACCACCACCACCACCACCAACAACAACAACAACCCGTCGCTTCCCTGGCTATCTCAGAAATGTCCCTCGACCAGTGTCCCTTAACCAATGACTTTGTACTGTAAAGGGAAATAAAACAGTTGGTTAGATGGACCGTACAGCAATTTATTGACCCCAGGAGGGTAAAAGGTAAAGTCAACATCCGCCTGATTATGTCCAGCACTTCAGTAATTCTAAAAACAATAATAATCCTTTCTGCTAAAGGTACAAGGATTGGAAATTATAGGGGAAGGGGTAAGTCACTTCCATTAACCCCAGTACATGACTGGTACATATTTTATGCTACACCCCCCACCAAATGGATGAAAAGCAAAGTCGATCTCCTCAGAACATGAAGACATGAAATCTCTCTAAGTTTTTGCTCACATGTTAATGATTCTGCCAGCTCACTCCACTCTAATAATAATGATAATAATAATAATTATTATTATTATTATTATCAGGTCAACTTTGCCTTTCATCCTTTCAGAGTCAGTAAATTAAATACCAGTGAAACACTGGGGTCAATATAATTGATTACATTCTGAGTTCAAACTCCGCTGGGGTCGACTTTGCCTTTCATCCTTTCGGGGTCAATTAAATAAGTACCAGTTACACACTGGGGTCGATATAATCGACTTAATCCCTTCTTCCCCAAATTTCAGGCCATGGGCTTCCAGTAGTAAGGATTATTGTTGTTGTTGTCCACAAGGGCTCAAAACGTTGGATAGAAATGACAACCCCAAATTAAAGAAAGGAGGGAGTTACTTTTGAATAAAAAAGTCAAAATCTCCTGGGGGTGGATAATAAGAAACAAAATAACAAGAAAAGACTTCCCCATCCCTCTGCTGAAAAGGGATGGGGGTAGGTAACCACCTAAGATTACTTAGGTTGGACGCACAAAAGCACAAGATGTCTGTGACCCAGCAAGGACAAGTGTCCTCTCCCAGAGTTAAGGTTGGTCCATTTAGTAACCACACCTTCCCTCCACTCGCCCACCCACCCCACTTACCAGTGACACAACAGCTTCCCTTTGGTGAGAAAGAACAGGGGAGGGGGTGAGGGTCTTCCTCTGCCTGGTGGCAGTGGCGGAGGAAGTTCTATGATGGATGCAGTTGAAAGGGGTTGAGAGAGAGAGAGAGAGAGAGAGAGAGACTGACTGTGGCCAATTATATATCTAATTAGAAGTGCAAATCACACACAGGAAAGCCTCCCGTGGGATTGGAGGTGGGGGGGAGCACAGAGTGAATATGTAAATGGTTCCAGATGGTAAATTACAATTTGAATGGATGATAGTAGCAGCAGCAGCAGCAGCAGCAGCAGCAGTAGTAGTAGTAGTAGTAGTAGTAGTAGTGGTGGTGGTGGTGGTGGTGGTGGTGGTGGTGGTGGTGTAGGTGTGGTGGTGGTGGTTACCACTACCTCCTCACTACCCACCGTCACCACAACCTACACCACCATAACCTACACCACCACAACCTACACCACCACAACCTACACCACCACCACCACTCCCTTACAATACAGGGTGCCAACAGTGTTCATGGAAACAGCACTGTCTACAATAGGTAAATCCCCCCCCCCACAAACACACACACAAACAGACACCCACCCAAACCTTTGCCCAACATCTTCTATCTCTTTGCAAAGCAATAGGGGTGGCAGAGCAATAAGGGTGGCTGAGACTTGTCTAACCCAACAGGCCACCACCACAAGCAATAACCTTCAAATGTTTTTGGAAACCACAAAACATGGTGTAAGAACATATTTCACAGAAGACATATTTTTGAGTGGCTGTGTGGTAAGTAGCTTGCCTACCAACCACATGGTTCCGGGTTCAGTCCCACTGCGTGGCATCTTGGGCAAGTGTCTTCTGCTATAGCCCGGGCCGACCAATGCCTTGTGAGTGGATTTGGTAGACGGAAACTGAAAGAAGCCTGTCGTATAATGTATTATATATATATGTATGTGTGTATGTAGTGGGTGTGTTTGTCCCCCTAGCATTGCTTGACAACCGATGCTGGTGTGTTTACGTCCCCGCCACTTAGCGGCTCGGCAAAAGAGACCGATAGAATAAGTACTGGGCTTACAAAGAATAAGTTCCGGGGTCGATTTGATCGACTAAAGGCGGTGCTCCAGCATGGCCGCAGTCAAATGACTGAAACGAGTAAAAGAGTAAAGAGTAAAAGAGTATGTATATATATCATCATCATCATCATCATCACCATCGTTTAACATCTGTTTTCCATGCTGGCATGGGTTGAACAGTTTGACTGGGGACTGGCAAGCCAGGAGGCTGCACCAGGCTCCAATCTGATCTGACAATCTTTCTACAGCTGGATGCCCTTCCTAACACCAACCTCTCCGAGAGTGTAGTAGGTGCTTTTTACATGCCACCAGCACAGGAGCCAGTCAGGGAGATAGGGCTGGCATCGACCACATTTGGATGGTGCTTTTTATGCCCCACCAGCACGGGGAGCCAGTCAGGCGGTACTGGCAATGACCCACACTTGAATGGTGCTTATTGCGCGCCACCAGCGCTAGAGCCAGTCAGGTGGCACTGGCATCAGCCACAACTACAATTCCCATTTTTTATTGTGATTTGATTTTTGCTTTTCTTTGACTTAATAGGTCTCCTCAAGCACGGTGTGTCACCTGATGATTCAAAGGTACTTTTTAAGTGGGCTGGTTATGTGACACTGGTATAGGCTACGGCTGTGATCTCACTTTACTTGCCAGGTCTTCTCAATCACAGCATATCTCCAAAGGTTTTGATCGCTTGTCATTGCTTCTGTGAAGCCTAACGTTAGAAGGTCATGCTTCACCACCTCATCTCATGTCTTCCTGGGTCTCTCTTCCACTGTTAGGGAGTGACACTTCTTCACACAGCTCTCCTCATCCATTCTTGCCACATGACCATACAAGTGCAGTCGTCTCTCTTGTACACTAAATCTAATGCTTCTTATATCCAACATTTCTCTCAGGGTGCTTACACTCTGTTGTGTGTGCAGACTGACAATACACATCCAGTGGTTCATACTAGCTTCATTTCTTTCAAGCCTACACATGTCCTCAGCAGTCATGGCCCATGTTTCACTGCTGTGAAGCATGGCAGTTCGCACACATGCATCCTACAATCTACCTTTCACTCTGAGTGAGAGACCCTTTGTTACCAATAG
>NW_021827265.1:0-2500 GCF_006345805.1 Octopus sinensis | reverse complement strand
CTAATGACTCTGTTCACAACAAACTATCAACATTGTTTATGGTAAAACCCTTCACTGATAATTGGTTACCAGTGCCAGTAGCCCTTGGGTTTCTCTCTAAGACATAAAATATCAAGGTCAGATCTTCATTAATACATTTGTGTAGATTTACACTGATTCCTTATAAAGAGATTGGCCACCAACTGACTTTTCTGCTTGAGGAGCAACACAAAGTACCATACACACACACACACACATAAATATATACAAATACACATATACACATATATACAAATACACATATATACACATTATTAAAAAAACGCATATACACAAACACATATATATCATCATCATTATCATCATCATCATCATCATCGTTTAACATCCATTTTCCGTGCTGGTATAGATATATACAAACCTAAAAATGTATGTGTACATATATACACACAACATATATATATATATATATATATACACATTGACACACAAATATACACATATATATAATATACATAAAAGTACGTTTTCGTTTCTCGTTGTGTTCTACGTTTATTTGTGGTGTCCTGTACTCATATATGCATGTATATATACATATAGATGTAGGTATGTACATGTATGTATGTATGTGTGCATATGTTTTATTTATTAAATTGTTATATATATATATATATATATACCCACACACATATGTATGTATGTATGTATACACAAACAATAGTAAAAACTACAAAGAAAATAAGACATGCATCTGTTGCATTCCGGTGAATCTGGTTGTTGAGGAATGAAATAACTGAAGAAACCAACAAAAGTGAAGAGGAAGGAAGGAAGGAAGGAATGGATGAATGAACGAGAAGAAAGAAAAAAAAACAAGAAATAAAAACAACATAAAACAACAAAAAAAAGAAAAGCAAGTAATGTAAGCCACCACCTCCTCTTCCTCTTCCTTACCAAGCCAAACAAGTTGTTGATGAAGACGTAAAAGATCCTCAGGAGATTCAGGAAGATCAGCCTTAGCCATTTATGACCAACCCTCAAGAACACACACATACAGTTCCACTCCAGAATATCTCTTGTTCTGTCTTGGATTTCAAAAATGAAACGAAAAATTTGTCCGAAAGTTGTTCCTTAAATTCTTTTCCATCAATTTTTTTGTGAAGATTTTGGTAATTTTTATTTTTCCTGTATTTTTTGGGAGGTTTTTTTTTCCTGGTTTTTCTTTGTTTCTGCAGGTATTTAGTAACATTAAAGGGGAATCAAAAAAATTTTAATTTCTTTAAAATTTGTTGATTAGATTCCGTTCTTCGAAATTTAATGAAATTTTTTTCAGTTGTTTTGTATTTTATTTTGATTTTATTTTGTATTTTGTTTCTGCAGGAAACTGAAAATGTTAACAGAGATAAATGGCATTACCTTTATCTCAGAACTCTCTCTCTCCACTTTTTTAGTTGGTAACACATCATGGGCTTGTAACATATCTATCCATTTACATATCTGTCTGTCTGTTTGTCTCTATATCTACCTGTAAATCTGTCTGTTTGTCTATGCCTCTCTCTCTCTATGTGTGTGTGTGTTTGTATGTCTGTTTATATCTATTTGTCTGCATAAATGCATATTTATATATATGTGTGTGTATATGTATCAAGTATACATTCATTTCCTTCGCCTGTTTCCTCCTCCAAGTTTGGAAAGTCAAACTGATGGCACCAAAGTTATACGTCTACCAAGGAATCTAGCTGAGTTGGCATCTGTCTGTCTATCAGTCTAGCTTATATAACTATCTAGAGCAGTCCGTCTATATACATCTGTTAGTATATATGTAAAATACAATCTGCCCTTGCTTGTGTGTGTGTGTGTGCTTGCCTCTCTATTGTTCATGTTCTCTATACAAATATATGCTTTGGCATGTATGGTGTGTGTGTGTGTGAATGTATATATATAATATGTATATATATGTATATATATATATTATAATATATATATATATATATATATATATATATATATATATGTATATAGATATATATATATGTATATATAGATATATATATATATATATAGATATATATATATATATAGATATATATATATATATATATATATATATATATATCTGTATGTGTGTGTGTATGTATATATGTGAGTATGTGTGTATGTTTAGCCCGTAGCTCAACGTGGCTCAAACAGATCTATGATCAAAGCAATCTAACCATGGCCATCCCATCTTATTTTCATGTGAAAATATGTGAAACCTCCCTAAACTAGGTCTGTGGGTCTGCATATACACATAAATAAATACATATATACATATGTTGGTGTGAGTTATGTTATATACTGTCGCCCTCATTATTGCTGTGGGTGTATATAAACGCAGACATGGTGCAGCTGGCCGTCATTAATGTGGTGCAGCGTGTTCGGTTACATTTGAGGGGTGGGGCTGGGGGGGGTCAGGTGTTGGCTTCTTCTGTGGTGATGCTGCTACTGTTCCTGGTCACGCTAGGGTCCCTGTTTGTGGAATAAA